>NW_027111171.1:449616-474045 GCF_000696795.3 Halyomorpha halys | reverse complement strand
TCCTTCATAATTTAAACGAGGCTGAATGTACTCTATTCCATTTCCTTAGCTAAGGAATCAGAAATCGCTCATGGTTTCGGAATTTTATATAAAATAATATTAATATTTGTATTCAAAAATTGTGTTTTAACTAAAACAATGGAAACTAAAGCCATCCCCTACTTAGACGAATTCTCTACTCACCCCAGTACTCCATAACGGACCTGCTACAAGAGCCGCGAAGCAGTGACTCCATTAGCAGATATCGTTCTCCTCCTTACGACACCCTCCGAAGGAGCTCCAAGAGATCCGCCGAAGAGGAGTTACGTTACGGCTACCTCTTTCCGCCTTTTCCTACGGACGGCCGGGTCGGGTCGACTTTCACCGCTCGACGTAACAATGACCGCCCGGGCTGACCCCCCAACCCCGACGATCTCTCGGATGCGGTTTACCCCAAGGCTCCATGTACGGACCGCCCCTCTATCACTTCTAATCTGTCAATCAATAGCGCTCGCTCTCGGCTTTTGTTAGTGGTTATTTTGAAATTGGCACAAGAATGTTATTATTGCAATCAGTACCAAATTTTTGAACGTTAACAGTTAAGATCTGATACAAGATAAATCCTTCGTCGAATTATTTTCGTTTAGTCTAAATTATGTTGACTGGTCATTTCAAAAGACATTCTTCGAGTAATGACATGTCGTACTATGTGCTTTGATCTATTGTTGATGCATTAAAAATAATCTGATGATGCTCTGAAACAACATCCTTTTATATATAGACATCCTTCAAAACGATCAAGAGTTTTTTATTGTTCACTGTATATATAAAAATCTGAAGTTTACACTATTCTCTAAACGATATGATGATAAATTGTTATTTAATTCATATATAAAACTATAAGAACCCTTTTCTGGAGTTACTCATCCTGTCAATTGAGCTTACGTATATGTTGAGTGAAATAAAAAAGTAATAACTATTTCTTAATAATGCTGAGATGACAACAGTATCGGACTGGCGAAACGATGCGCCCGTCAATCAAAATCAAGTTAAAACAAATCTTTTATTTATGGCTTTTCGTCACGCTCTAATACCTGCACGTTAAAAGATGCATTTTAAAAAATCTTTAATACGTCTATATTATAATCTTTATATCCAGATATGTGTTTTAAAACTGCAAAATTACCGCTTATCTCCCTAAGCTAATTATCAAATCCTTTCTTAGTTCTCATTCATCCGTTTTTTACTACAAATAGACATGTGAAATGGTTAATTATTATATATAAACAAAATTGGAGGTACTTTAGAGGAATAATTTTTAAAAATTTGTTATTTATGCACTGTCGAACTATTTCAATGATGATAAGTCCTATCTGATTCTAAAGACTGATCAATCGTTAGTGCCATGTTTGAGAAAATAGAAAAATTTCATCATGTATAGGGATACTCGAAAAAGTTCTTCTAATATCCTAGACATACATCTGCGCTAAATATGTTAATTTCAGACTTTTATTTTTTGAGCTTGACTGTTCACATACACATAGCCCATTTTGAAATACTTGTTTATTTGGAATCAGAAAATCTTGAATATCTGACTTAAAAAAATATTAAATTGAAAAAGAATCACATTAATACAACAAACAAATTATTACAAGAATCGCAGTATTGCCAACAAAAAATTAAGGTTACTAAGAAACAGTAAAGACTGAACACAAGTATTGGATTATTGTGAAAAAATTAATTAATTAATTGATAAATAATACTTAAGTATATTTAAAATGTACATGTATGAAAATATACGAAAACAAAGCCAGCTAATGTGGTCAATTAAGGTCACTGGTTGTCTATTAATTGGAACTCTGTAGCCCTAACTCCCTCCAAACGAGGATTATTTTATGACCAGTTCAGCGCTCAATGGAATGATTTAAACAAAATGCTAAAGGTAGCGTTGAAAGGAAATCCAGGAGTGCACCGTTCGGGGAAGATTAACGTTCTATTGCACATTTACATAATGAGGAAGAAGTCGATGGATTGCTCTTCTCTGACCACATATAACAAGGGGGTATAGTGAACAAATCGCTAGATGTGACTGCCATTGCGAGATAACTGCTATTGCAGTCATACTATACACTGTAAAACAAATTAAAATCCTTCGTGCTTCGATTACTGTCTATATAAAACTATGAGGGCCTGGCATAAAATGAATAAAACAATTTTCGACCTGAGAAATTTCATTAAACTTATGAACTGATTAATTATTGAACTTTTAGGCTCAAAAAGACAATTGTAGATTATTTTTAAAAACATCAAGGATGTTTTTTATAACGCTGAAATTTAGCTTGTTTTTTATGTTTACTATAAAAGGCCCGAACCAACCTTCTCCACGCTTGTCGGTCTTGGGAAGTTTGCAGCTCTTTTGCATCTTTGTCAATTCTGTCTAAATATATATGCGATAGGAAAACGTTATGGTGAATCGCTTATAGCGTTTAGGAATCGGAGTTGAGAGCACCAACAATGCTTTAATTAATTAAATTAATGAGCTACTCAGAAACAGTTTTAAAACTACCAGAAATGATTTTCGTGTTAAGTGTGGCAGAAACTAATTTTTAAAAATTAGTTACATATGTAAGTTTCCTGAGCGGGATTTCAAGCATTGTGCTCCAGAACTAAACCCAAATTTAAAAAGCCAATATGCAATGAAATGAAAAAAAAACATTGTATTTTCTCGGAAATATGGTTTTCTGTCTGCTCATCATAAGGAACTAAATCGTAGTTTCAATATCGACATATTTAATAGTTGAGCTATAACTGGTGTGAGTGCTATTACTCTAACCTTTGTGATATACTGCCAATAGCTCAGCGAAGCTATATCTGCAGTTAGCGTTATATAAGGGGTTATGCTGTTGCTGCATGTGTTCTGCAATCGGAATAGATCTAATTTTACGAGGTAGTTGCTCGATTTTTCGATTGTGAGTGGGCACGAACGTTCGGCACGAATTTAACATTTTTCCGTTCTGACTCAAGACAAGGGACGCATTAAATGATTTGTGGGTTTGGTCTGCGAGTGAATGAATCTTTGGTGTGTTGGATTCTGTTTCCTCGGTGATGGAAGTGATATGAAATAGTGTGATCATTGTTCGAGTCGTAATTCAATTATGTAGAATATAAACATTATTTTTTCCCTCTTGCCAGCAGGTGATGGACAATAACAACATAGTGTTAGATTTATTCAAACGTTTGAGGGGTACTATGTATCTATGTATCTCCTCTGTATTCGCTTTAGTGTTAGATTCAGTAATCAAATACTGGTGTACTGTGTTAGTGTACTGGTACTGGTATTTGGTCGGGGGAACAAGTCCGGCAAGTGGGCCTAGTGGTCCTTTTTGCCTACCCCTGACCCCTACCTAGGTTGCCGCCACGCACTAACCAAGGTGGGAGTGTCAAGATTCATTCTTCGGGACCGCCGAAAAATGAATGTTTAACTGCCCCAGATGGGAATCAAACCCACAACGTTCTGAACCGAGCGTACTGAGACCTGCGCCCCAACCCGCCCGGCCGTCACGTCACGTCACAAATCAAGCTGATTATTTATGCAAAACTTAAATCTCACTTTAAAGTTACTCAATAACCTATCAGAGTTTTGTTGGATTCTTTAATGCTCACTAATTTTTACTATCACCACAAAAAAATCACATGAAACCCACAAAAATAATTTAAAAACTTCGATACGATTCCACCAAACTACACAAAATGTACGAGTGGACCATCTAAACTGAACGAAATAGTACAAATTAGATTTTGATTAAATTGTTTTCGTTAATTCAGGACATCGGTAGAAAATATATATCCTCCAAAAAATCAGGAACTTCAAACATTTATAATTTTGTATTTATATAAAAATTTGTATTTAAGAGTCCTTAATATTGCTAAAAACATACAAACCAAATTTTAAAAAAAATATATTTCTAAAAGTATATAAAATATTTCTTCCGGTTCCTAGAGGGCATTGACAAGAAACCTTGGTCATCTGTTAAATATTTGTCAACTTAGAACGACCAAAAAAAGTTTGCGAATAGCCTTCCTTTGTGAGTATATTATAATTTTGACATGCATCTAAATGAAAGCTAGGATACAAAAATATGTCCTCGATTCGTCAAAAAATGAGGCCTTCTTTAACCAAAAAGTGAGACCATTCTTCAAATCATTCCAATAAAATCCTTGATTTAAGCAATCAGATTTTTATCTCGAAGACACACAATCACTAATTAGGGTATGAATATATAATTATGCATACCCGATAGACAAATGAACCGACTGCATTTTCGGGTTAGCTTTTCCTGGACGGAAGGGAACGGCTATCCTCTGGGAAGATCCTCGGTTACACGAAGTGTGGGAAGAGTTAGCCAAGAACGTGGGATACTCCCCTGGTATCCTTTCATGACAGACGCGATGGTAATAGCGATTTGCTGAAGACCCAACACAGAGACCACTGATGTAATCTGTACTATCTTCACCCTGAGAGCTTATTTGCTTAGGGGTTCAATTCAATACACCCATTTTTATCCATTCATTATATTTTAGAGGTTGAAGCTCGTGTCATTAATCGACGTACACGTTAGATGGTAGAATGCCAATCGGTATTAATCGACGTTACCTGTGAAATTAAAAAAATAATTACCTTATTAAAGTGAGCATTAAACATTTTAGAAAGGATAAGCTCATTACAACGGAGAAGGTGTACTCTTAATCTCATGCTTTTTTATTAAATATCATTTAATTGAGAATGCGGCATTTTATAATATTCAGCTTTATGCGTTGGGACAATGAAGCCAAGAATAAGTTCCTTGTTACATCCAATGTTAATTTTTTTCTTTTTTTTTTTTTTATGTAACCTCGGTTATAATAATTAAAAAAAAAACAAAATCATAAATGGAGACTGCATTATCCCACAGATATATCTCCCTCCACCCATATTTTCCTCATATGTTGTTTCAATTTATTTTCTTATTAATTCTCATCATTGGATTCTAGAGTAAGGATTCTGGAACATGATATATCAATTAGATTCAAAGATTGAAAACTAGTGAAACTCATTCGATAGCCCGGTTTTGTCAGGAAAATAAAAAAAGTGAATTGTACTCCATGAGTCCTTTGAGTTCATCAGGAAAATTGACAAAGGTGAAACGCCTTTAATAGTTCGAGAGCGATTGATTTGCTCAAAAAAAATAATAAAAATCTCAGCTCATGAAAATGAGAAATAGCGGATTCATTCCGAGAAGAGAAGTAGCAAATGGCTATCTTCTCCTCAAACGGCTAGGAGGATTATCAGAAATTGAATAGAAAACAAGGATAATAGAAACAAGTGGTTTTGGGTGGTTAGGGAGTTTATCGAGGAAGGATTTATATTTGGTTCTGACCAAATCAGCAACGTATAGAACATTGAGTTGATTATTAATGATTTTATTTGTGAGATAGTAAGGAGCATTGAGGTTATTACGGAGGGTTTTGGTATCCAAACATGAGGCAGCAGAGGAATTCGATGGTTTCGAGGAACCCCAAACCTCAACTCTTAAGTCCAAATAGGCATATATGTGAATCATGCGAATGTATCTTTTGTAATTGATTAGAAGTTTAGAATATTAGGTTTTGTGACGAATAGTTTCCTACTCCTCAGTCTTATATGAGAATTCCAAGTTAGTCGTTCGACAAGATTTATTTCTATGTAGCGGATCAATAAGGCGAAGATAAATAGAATACTGTAAAAAGGATACTGTAGAGTAAAAACATTATAATATAAATGAGTATTGAGAAAATTTGAAAATTCCAAAAAGTGAGAAAATTGCTTTTATTTCTACTTTTTCTCTCTGTTTGTAGTGCTTCTGCCAACCGAAGCAGAAGTTACGAACTCATATTCTTCTATACGTTTTTATGTATTGTTTTTTTTGTTCTTATATATATAAATAAGAAAAGTTCTGGTTTTATAAAAAGAAAATTTATTGCCCAATTATTAAATTAGTTTAAATAATCTGATAGAATTGAATCTCCTCCGGTTTATGGAAAACCGAAATGGGCATTACCCTTCATAATAAGATTTCTCTTCCTGGTAATCCGTTTTCTTTAGAAAGTAATCCGAGTGCAATATTGGGCTCAGGAGTTGCATCAAAATATCATCTTCAATTGAAGATGGAATTCTCAGTTAGCTATCTCCGGGAGATTGTTCTCCGTTCCTAGAAAACCATTTCGGCGTCTAGACGGAGTCTATTACGGAGTAGAAAAATAAGAAGATGATTTTGTCGTTGCGATATGAAAGCTCCTGTCAATTTTTTTCCTTTCAAATAAAGTTTCTTTAGTGTTTTGTGGATGTTTACTCCCTTCATCGTTAAGACATATAGTTACACATAGTATACATATAAACTGCATAGTTTTCCTATCACGATTTATTTAATTTATAACCCTTCTTCGGCCATAGTGTTCCTATTTTATTGAAATATGTTACTGAAATTGATTTAAGTAATACATATTTTATTCATGTTTTTTAAGGAAAAAGAATATATTCATAAGGGTGATTATGATACGAACGGCAATTTACAAAAATATTGAGGTTTCCAAAACAAATTACAAAATTTACTGGATGGGTTGTACATTTATTAAATGATTTGAAGGGTATAACCCTTTCTTAATAACATTCTTTATTTCAATTTATCAGTTACAACGTTTCGACGCCATCACCCCATCATCAGATACTCTACAATAAAAATTAACACAATCATACTATAACATAATTATATCCTCATATTTCAAATTCTATAATTAATATGGTCTCCTTATTTAGTCCTATATTTATAAAAGTCACAATAACCATTATTTCTGTCTGTTGATTGAAAAAACATATATATATATTTGTGAGATCGAAATCACTTTTATTATTAATTCTTCTAAATCAATAGATTGTAGATACTGAGTTATAACATAATAATGCCAGCATTGATTTTTGTACTTTTGAGTAGATAATTCAGTAAATAGTCGATAATACTTGTATATATGAGAATTTTAAATTTGTAATTAAAAATTTTAAAGTTCCTGGTTAGTCGGAGGAATAGCATGTCATGCTAATTAAAGAAAATACTACTACCGATTTAAAATAACTGAAATTTTAAAGCATAATACATACATTATACAAGATGTGACCTAGCTGTATGATGTTCTTCTCTACAATGTTCGCCAAGAATTTGATACCATATCTAAAAGTTATTCTTAAACAGCTTAGTTATGATGACAAAATAACGATCTAAAATAAACGTACTTATTCCTTGTGTACAAAGTTCATGAAACTCAAATAGAAACATAATTTTGTGATAGTAAATGGATTAGCCTTCATTATTACCATTCAAGTAGCTTATTCATTGAATCAGCAATTTCTATATTATTTTGAAACCAAAATATAAAATAATATAGAAATTTACCTTACTTTTTTATTAATTATATTAGTAATTAGAAAATTACCTTTCAAAATCTAAAAGCTGTGAAATATAGATTCACGGTACGAACTTTTTTAATATTTGTAACTAAAAACTAGGCCTTAAACATAAATAACTTAATTGATACATTTTTAGGGTGCAAAGGTGCATGTATGGGATAATTGTCCCGAAACGTTCGGAATAACTGCCGTTACATGTCACACCTTCGCAATGTATTTATACACACTAAACCCCTTATATCCCTTATTTTTATGTATCAAATTAAAAATTCAAAATTACTTATCGTTAAAAAAAGTAAATAAATAAACATAAACTTATAACTAACAAAATTGTAAATTACATGAAAAAAACTAACCTAAAAAAGAATTCTAGAAAAAGTTATATTCTATTTGGAAGTTTTATTTCACTTCAGCAATTAAAAAGAAAATCTATAATCAAACTTCCTAAAAAGAAAATCCAGAATAAAAATAAATCTCTGTTTCCCGAGCATGCAGTTATAAAAATATTTATTTGATACACTTGAATTACCTATAAAAAAATAATTATATAGAAACTTATACGGCAAAGTTATTAAGATAAAATAAACCTTTTTTTTACCTCGGGTGACCTTTGATTAATATAGTACTTTAGTCATGGTACGGTTGGATTTTATGAGAAGATACTAACACATTATTTTATTATCTATTTTGTCGATATACATTGGTCGATGAATTTGATAAATAAAACAATATAAAAGAATTTTGTAGAATAAAGATGAAATAATAAGACAAACTAACACAAATAATTCATATATAGTTAGTTCTTTAATTATTATAAGCGTAAGAATAAACTTTCTGATTAGCTTGATGATGACACACACTTTTGAAAGACCCAAAGAAGTAAAAGGACGCCTGTTACTTCATCAGCTCTCGCGGATGATTGCCTTTTACACTCGGTGATATCATTATCAAAACTGTTGTAGGAATTAATGGAATAAGTCCTTTACTGGAATTATGTTACGAAATTAACTATAAAACGTGGACATATAGCTTTATAAAACAATGTAATTATTGTATTAAAGAAATAGAGAGATCACACTTCAATAATTTTATACCATCTTGTGTTTTACAATAATCTAAACCATTTACAAATACAGTTTAACGAGATTAACTAATCCCCGTAGTATCTTTTCAGGGATTCGAAATAGAGTCATGCAACTTTGGGACGCATATGGTATAGTAATACGTTAGGAGTTAAGGTTTTTTTAAGGTTAAATTGTAAGTTTAAACGAGTGTAGATTTTGTAACAGTGTTGGGACAAAATTTATTGATGGTTGGTTTAAATGAGCCTAAACGTTCCTAAAAAATCATATTTAAGTAAATGTAGGTAAAAAAGTTTTTAACACTGTGCTACTAACTCCAAGGACTCCGGTTCGAATCCAAGGCTATAAAAGATAATTATCTGAGATAGTATTAATTATAATATTCTGTGACACATAATTACGATATTATAGCTGTCACAGTAACTGTGAGCCTTTCCTGTAGGTTCGGGAACCCTCCGGGATCCACTTGGGCTCATAAAGTAGGTACCCTTCCTCGGGCCAATATCCGTAGATCGAGCCTAATTCTGATTAACACACCTCCTTACAAAACCGTAGATCTAGTACTATTACTTCTTTTATCTATCAAACAAGTTAAGATAAAAAAATAAAATAAAAATAATTACTTTTAAATTTTAGTCTAATCTCAAAAACATTAAATTGATATAAAGTAGTTAAAATAAAATAATACACTAGCTATGTAAATATACTGAAATGTAATTTTAATAACCTATTATTAAATAATTATTAATATTAAATTATTATTATTATTTATAATTTTTAAATTATGATTTTAAATTCAATATACAAGTAAAAAAACTATTGATTGTGTATTATATCTATTTTATAAAAAAAATTGAACTAGTATTTGCCAAAATTCCAATGTTAAAATGTGAGTGAGAAATATAGTAGAAGTAAAAGAAAAAGGCTGTTTTTTACTGAAAAATAAAAACTCACCTCTACTCTCTACTAGAAAGATGGAGTCTGTAGTTTGATTGTTCGTTGGTGATTATAGGCCGAATAAAAAATGTTGACGACATTATGATCATAGTAGATAATATTAATTTTCAAATCCTCACTTGTGTGAGGATTTGACGCTTGGCAAGTAGTGCCTAGAAGTTGTAAGAAGCGATTATCTTTTATCAAAAACTTTACTATACTTAGTATTCTAAAACAACTGTATACTGTATTGATTCAGTCTTGTTGGTAAATTTGTTTATTATAATTAAATATTTTCCCATATTTCAATTGTATTCTAAATCGAATAAGACTACATGTTTCATGAACTATACCTTTCTATCATACAAACCGTGAGAAATCAATTTGACTTCTTTTTTTTCTTTTCTTTTTTTTGGCAAGAGCTGTCAAATATGTTCTTTACTTTCTCCCTTGCTCGAAAATCAGTGACGCTTCCTCCTGAAACCTCTTCCAGAAGCTTGTTGATAGCGTTGGTTGGTAAACGGGCCTATTCCATTGTCTCAAGAATTAAATTAATTAATTTTTAATAAATGATTTTTGTAAAACAATTTTGTTTATTATTAAACTCATCGCTTCTGAGCCATTCAAATCGCAACGTTCCATCACTAGCAAGTAATCTTAACTTAATAAATTTTGCTCTCAGTGCCATAACATAAAAATCCTTGGCTAAGTATTCTGAAATGAATTGACAAGCGCTGGAAAAAGTCGTTAAATTAAATCAGCAGTTAAACCTTACCACTACCAATAGCAGTCTATAAGAATATTTCAACATATTTTTTACTCTTTTTTAATAAAAGATAGCTAATTATAATAAATTTATTATTCATTTCTAAAGTTGATGGGGTGTTACGAATATCATTTTGAAAGTTTGCAAGTAACTAAAAAAGTAATTTAATGCCAAATCACTAAAGGGTGTATCCAAGCAAAACAATTATTATAAATTAAATAAAAGGGCATTAAATTATACTTGGAATGAGTACCATATAGTAATAATTCAGTTAATCGATGTGGTCGTAAACCAGGCTATGGTAGCCTCTTGGGCTTCGATAGGTCAATAGGCTTGTAGTCTGAAATATTATGATATAAGTCCATATGAGACCAGAATAGCTGGTTTACGGTCAAACCACTAGGTTGTTTGTTTTCGGAAAAATCTAAACCAAATTCTCTGGTTTCTCAATTTTTTTGGTTCGAAACAGTTAAAGAAATGTTACTTAGCTGAATTCTTATTCTTATTAAGTTGTTAGCAGATATTACTATAATTGTTCTTATAATTAAAATTATAATTTATGGTTTTCATTTAATTACGAAGAATGTAATTTTTTTTTTAATAATTTATTTATTGTTATTTACAACTGTATACACATATATACAACAAGTAAATTTGCTGTTGGTGACATAGTGACATGATAAAAACATGTGGAGAATCTACCCACTGATAGAACTCCAATAACATTTCTGGAGGAGAAGATCTCGAGGCCATCTTCTTTTCAGACGCCTAGGAGGATTATTAGGTAATGAAGGAGAAGCCAGGTTAGAAACAAGTGGATTTGGGTTGTTGAGAAGTTTACTATGGAAGGAACGGTATCTGGTTCTGGCCAAATCGGCAATATATGGAACATTGAGGTCCTGATGGATAACTTGATATGTGACAAAGTAAGGCGCATTAAGGATTTTACGAAGGATTTTGGACTGTAAGGATTGAATTCTGGAAGAATTTGATGGATTAGTGGAGCCCCAAAGCTCAACTCCGTATGTCCAGATAGGCCTTATAATAGTCAAGAATGTAATTTAAAATTTTAATTTGATTTTAATATAATTTAATGCAATATTTTTTAATTTATTTTATTATAATTGGTTCACTAGGATTCACCATTAAGGTTTTATAGGCGAAAAAAAATCTAATTTGCTAATTTAGTGAATTAATTGGTAAGAGTTTTAAAAACACCAGAAATGCGTTTCCATATTAAGTTTGGTAAAAAATTATTTTCCTATGTATATTTTATAGTACGGATCTTTTGCGATAACATTCCTGACCAAGATAGTTTTTCTTGTTTCCGTACATAATTCGTTGGTGCCATACTTACATCCTTGGCGATAAGTAAAAATTTCCATTATCTATTCGAAAGCCGTTTTCAAGACATTCATTGTTAAATATACGAATTACTAATTGTATATTATATTTATACGCAAAAAATATTTTCAATGCTCTGTTTAAGGGAAATATTTGATCTTGGCTTTGGAATCTTTTTTTATCCACGACAATGAAGATGCCCCCATTGATAGCCGAGTAATGACCACCGTCCATCGCAGCAGCTCTACCACCGAAAGTGGTAAAGCGTGCGAGAGATAGAAAGGAGAGTCTTCAAGAGTCACGGATCAGTTGGCCCCGTGCCGTCATCTATGCAAAAAGCAAACAACAAATTTCCAATTTCACTTTCATATCCGCGAGTCCTGTGAAAACCCGAATGTTAACATGCATATTATTAATGCAGCGATGTATTATTCAATATTTTTACCTACGTATCATGTAAATCTTATCATTAAACCAATTTCAGAAATTAAACTTGAATTTATTTTTATTAATTGAGTCGATCGACAGCTATGGTGATGTTTTTCTGAGTACACCAATGTAAATATATATATTTCTAATGACATTATTTTATATGCTTGATTTGAGGTGCTGATTGAATAGTAATAGTTTAGATACAAAAATAATTCAACGATCGAAAGTAATCTTAATTATTATAATAATAAATAAATCAAGGGAAATATATGTAGAATATATAAGATATATAGAAGAAATTAACTAAAAAACTTATATTAGTTAATATTTATTAATTAGGTGAGAAAGAAAAAAAAATCAAAAGGTCATGAATAATAAAATATAAATATACAGATAGAAAGAGGAGAAAATAATAAATAGACAAAAAAGGCTTGTATATAGGATTTGAAAATTTTATTTTTAATAAATCATATAAATTTGTTTAAATTATAAAGTATTTCAGGGATGTTATTAGATCAAAGGTTGTGCAAGGAGATGATTTAATTAGAATCACACTCCACCGCCAGGTTTTTACCCAACTAAAGGCCCTTAGAGTTAGTAGTCCATTAACACTGAGCTACCCACTACCAGGAACACTACTAACACTACAGTTACCCACTCCCAAGAACACTAGTTACTCTAAAGTTACCCTCTTTCAGGAACACTATTTACACTACAGTTACCCTCTCTCAGGAACACTACTTACACTACAGTTACCCACTCCCAGGAACAGTAGTTACTCTAAAGTTACCCTCTCTCAGGAACACTACTTACACTACAGTTACCCACTCCCAGGAACACTAGTTACACTACAGTTACCCACTCCCAGGAACAGTAGTTACTCTAAAGTTACCCTCTCTCAGGAACACTACTTACACTACAGTTACCCACTCCCAGGAACACTAGTTACACTAAAGTTACCCTCTCTCAGGAACACTAGTTACACTAAAGTTACCCTTTCTCAGGAACACTAGTTACACTACAGTTACCCACTCCTAAGAACACTAGTTACTCTAAAGTCACCCTCTTTCAGGAAACTATTTACACTACAGTTACCCTCTCTAAGGAACACTACTTACACTACAGTTACCCACTCCCAGGAACACTAGTTATACTAAAGTTACCCTCTCTCAGGAACACTACTTCGATTATCGGTTCGATTGATCATATCGAAACATACATTTGAATACGGACAGACACGGAATTAAATTTACTCCCTGATGTTTAAAAATCTCGGAGTCTAAAAGACATTTATTTTTAATTCCTACTTGAATTCAAAGCTTCTCCTTTACGGATCTATTACTAAAAGTATAGTATGCAGTAAATTAAAATTGATATGGAATCATTTAGATACAAAGTCGTACATCAACAAAATCTTGAAATTTTCATTAAAATTGGGAAGGTGTTTTGTACTTTACGTGATGTTAAATTCAGACAAATCCTAATTTATTTCTTGAATTCTAAAAGTTAGTACGCCTGTAGAAATTCTGGATTATGAGGACAAACTTTTTTAATTTCCAACAGCCACATCATCCGCCAGGAAGGGTTAACAAAATTTGTAATGAATCATTTAAAACTTGTTTATACTTTCTTCGTTGAATGGGAAACGAAAACGGGGTAACAATTCCTCAATATCCCACTTGATTTCCCAATATTCCCGTAAGTGACACTTTCTAGTCACTAACAGGTGTGCGATAACTAGCCAGATAAAAAAAATCACTCGGCTGCCATTAAAGATACGACCCAGGGGTCAAGCGTCCTCCGTGGGAATGGAGTAGAAAGCGCTTCTTCGGCGGTTCCTTCCGGTCACCGGGTCGTCTGGCTCTTGTAATAAGGTACGCAATGGCGGAGGAATGTTGCAAACTACATTAAAAAAAAAATCAAAAATCCTTCTTTAGTGATTATTGAAATTTCAATTTTATGTCATGGGTGTAAAATCTACCAACATTCATCCGATTTTAATTACATTTTTAGAGTTTGCGTGGATAGATAAATGATCTAATTATATATATTATTAAATTTCATTAGCTACGTTTGCTCAAGCATGCTTAAACGTCTTTTTATTGACACAACTATATTTCAAAAACGGCTCGCCCTGGAGACTCTGTACTCAAAGGACAAATCATTGAGCTGCATTTATGAGTATTAAATTAAAGTTGCAACATTTACTGGACAAACGGTCTAAATTGCCAATCCATTACAAAAGACTGATCTACATGACTATTATAAGGCCTATCTGGACATACGGAGTTGAGCTTTGGGGCTCCACTAAACCATCAAATTCCTCCAGAATCCAATCCTTACAGTCCAAAATCCTTCGTAAAATCCTTAATGCTCCTTACTTTGTCACAAATCAAGTCATCCATCAGGACCTCAATATTCCATATGTTGCCGATTTGGCCAGAACCAGATACCGTTCCTTCCATAATAAACTTCTCAACCACCCAAATCCACTTGTTTCTAACCTGGCTTCTCCTTCATTACCTAATAATCCTCCTAGGCGTCTGAAAAGAAGATGGCCTCGAGATCTTCTTCTCTAGAAATGTTATTGGAGTTCTATCAGTGGGTAGATTGTCCACATGTTTTTATCATGTTACTATGTCACCTACAGCAAATTTACGTGTTGTATATATGTGCATACAGTTGTAAATATCAATAAATAAATTATTTAAAAAAAAAAAAAAAATTAAAGTGTTGGGGAAGCTTTCGCTCAAATTCCGAGATTGTGGATCATTATGAGGTAGATCTTGTATATATCTCATCAGATTCCGTCAAATACTTTCGTTTACCTACGTAAAAAACTCTTTTCTAGATACACCAATATAATAATTCTGTATAAATCCTATAGAATAATCCTAAATAAAGTTATACAATAATACTATAATGTTCTTGTATAAATAATAACATTATTAATAATCCTATAAAACTAATGTAATATAACAGTAATATAATATAATTTTCCTATATAAATAAAAATATTAATAATAATCCTATATAAATAATGTAATGTAATTGTAATGTTCCTATATAAATAAATAACAATGTTAGCAATAATCCTGTATAAATCCTAAATAATAAATGATGTAATGTAATAATTATATAATATTCCTATATAAATAATAATGTTAATAATAATTCTATACTAATCTTAGGTAATAATCCTATATAAATAATGTAATGTAATTGTAATGTTCCTATATAAATAAATAACAATGTTAGCAATAATCCTGTATAAATCCTAAATAATAAATGATGTAATGTAATAATTATATAATATTCCTATATAAATAATAATGTTAATAATAATTCTATACTAATCTTAGGTAATAATCCTATATAAATAATGTAATGTAATAGTAATTACAATAATATATCTATGTAAATAAGAATATTAATAATAATCTTAAATAAATTCTACATTATAATCCTCAGGAAATTTGTGTACATAAATAGTTTTATATTATGGAACAATTTTAAGCAATATTTCATGTCTTTTTTTTATTGCTGTTTAAAAATGTGTGGATAAAATATAAATTATTCTACGTGACCTCTGTTAATAATTATCTTCCGTCCCCTACTCCAAGTAGAAGTCTAAAGGGACCCATTTCAATTATTTTTAACTGTTAACTATCACTACTTCTCAGATGCTAGAATCTGTTGTCAACTTTCTTCTCAAAACACGACAAGGAAAATTGAGATAACCTTCATAGCATTAACCAATTATTGCTTGGCAGGATGATAATTACATATAGCACCCCTTGATTAGGACCCACGGCGGATTGGTAGGCGAAGAAAGTAAATAACATCAGTGAGGATTATATCTTCGTTTACGGCTTGTAGAAACCACAGGCAAACAAATTGCTAGGAACGTGCTAATCAAAAGCAAGAGATGAAAGTCCGATATTTCGAAAAGTTTAAGTTAAATAGTTAAATGTACTCCGTGGAAAGAAAAGAGCAAGGTGGTCTACCGGAATCTGACCATTTTCTTTCCTTTACCAATTTGGTAATATGAACTGTATTTGGTTGAATTTTCCATTTACTTTTTAAAGGAACCTCAAAGGAACAATTTCGGTCTTAAACAACAATTTTAACAATTTTCAAAAACTTAAGAACATAATACTTCTGCAGATAAAGTATATATCTTGTCTTCATAGGAGCTAATTTATTAAACTACATATTATTAACACAGTATTAAAAGATTTTCTATTTCTTTTCACTTCTATATTTGGAAATAAGATAGAGAATTTTATTTTAGATAAGAAATACATATTTCACCAGCTATGCTTTAATTCATCTGTTTTCCCATTTTTTATCAGCCAAATAAAATATTCTCGATTATGAAATCGTTAGATATGAGATGTGCTGATAACATGCGGTTGCTGACCATTTCCTATGAGAAATTAGGTTGCACATCAGGGAATGCATCTTGCACTCGATAGCCACGAGAGCGAATCAGCGAGGAATAATAGGATGCAACCTATGAACTTATTGCGGTAGTGCGGTCTTGGGCAATGGTTCCTTCACCACGATGACCCTAAAACCTAAGACCGCTTCAGCGGATTTGGGGACTTAAATATTACTAGGATGTTCAGCTGATTCTTATCCTAGTTAAATATTATGAGGAACATACTTTTCGACTTCGCCAGCGATGCTTACGTCACTATCGAATTGGCATTCGAGATTTTCAGCTAATGATCGCAGAGTTACTTGATCAATGCAGGGAAAACTTCAATTGGATGATATCAGAGGTCCTTGATAAGCGATCTTTCTGAGTGATAATCGATTGAAATCGATAGGGGTGGATATCTTTCATGCATACTAATGTTAAGTTCATCACGTAATTAGTCGTGAAGTAACTATATGGTGTTTGATTAATTCATTGAGTACAAGGTAACTCTATGTACATTAGGAAAGGTTATTTCAAAAATTAAGCTCCTACGAGAGGCTTCCAATGCCAAGCTAATGATTGTTAGATGAATTATATATAATTTATACCTACTGTTTTATAATATATAGAAGGTATATTTTTGTGTCAAGTTATTAAAGAATTCTTATTATTTAATTCCAAATATATGAACTTAGATATAATTCCGAAGGTTTCACTTCAAGGGTGAACTCATAAAATATTTAAGAGATTACAAATTTATTTTTTCCATTTATCTTACTATCTTTATTGTTCTCCAATGTGTCGCTCTCAGGCCATCATCAAAGGAACTCTTGAGGTATGCAAGTTTTAAAATGTTATCTATTGTAGGCTATTATGTTGGAGTCGATTCAAAAACATTTACACTCTTATTTCATTAGCTTTAACTATTTAACTTTTATCTTATTTGTTATAACAATTTTAATAACAAAACCTGTCTTAACAAGCTTTCTTGGAGGAATTAGTATATAACGTAGGGGGTATGCTAGTGGTAAAAGTGGAGCCAAAAAAGCAGGCCTTATGATTGGACGAGGAGTAGGTTAAAAGAACGATCCAAGAACTGGCTGCCTTTTTATCCTAGTTTAGACTACAATGGAGGAAATTCCTATTAACCTAAAAATAAGCCTCGCCTCCGTGGGCGTGGCCTCTTTGGCTTCACTTGTACTTTATGGAGGGTAATGCCATCCTCTAATACTACTCTGTCAAAATTTACCTTTACCTTCATTTGTGAAGGTAGGTTTTGTTAATAGAGTGTTATGACAACAAGTATTTAAATAGTTAAACTTAATGAAATAAGAGTGTGATTGTTTATGAATCGAATTAGGCCTGCAATAGATAAAATTTTGAAACTTTCATAAATCGATCTAAGGAGTCCTTGATAATAACCTTAGGGCCGAAACGTTGGATAAGAAGATAGTGAGAGAAAAAAAATAAAAAGTTTACTTGTTTTAATTTAAATAACTACTCTAAAAAAAAATATCTGTATACATAAAATGGATGATTAACTGATAACATAAGAACTTTCTTTTTCTGGTTATCTTAAACATTTTTTTAAAATTTGTGTGTGAGTGCAATGACAAAACTTTAGGGAATTTAGTATTAAGATTGGCGATTCACAACCTTTTCATGAAAGTAATTTGTTTCATTTTATTTCTCGCCAGACATTTATTTATATCATTTTATTTTTATTTATCTATGACATGCGACATTTTTCAAATTTTTTTTGTCTTTTATTCAAGTTATTTTTAAATATATTTGATTACAGGACCTTTCTCGATTTTCGTGTGACCTGGTTTGCAGCGGAGACTGAGCTGCTTCGTGGGAATAACTTGTAAGTTTTGAGAGCTTAGTATTTTAACTTAACAACTAGTGGCCGATCTAGAAAACTGAAACTTTTTCGCCGCAGTGCTATGGCCTGAATTATACTTACCGGATGCAGTGACCGCAGTTCTGAGTTCTATGACCTTTTTAATTCTCCAGTTAACGAATCCCTACTAAGTCGAAACATTGCAAGATTTTATTTTGTAAAACCTCAAGGTGCTGTTTCTCCCTTAGTTTAAGAGGCATCGTACCGCATCCATACAGAACAGTCGGGGATTATATTTAAGTAAATTTTAACTGTAAGCATTTCCCACCTTTATCCTCGTCTTTATTTCCCCACCGATTTATTTTTTTTTCAAGTTACCGTGCACCCAATAAACTCTTTACCTGCCCAATGGTAATTTCTAGTAGGATTGTTTTGTATTGCAAAATTAAAAACTAAAACGTGTATGTCCAAATATTATTCAGTAGTGAATGATTTTCTCATTGTTCTTTTTTGACCAAAAATGTGCCAGTCAGGCAAAAACTAAAAATTGATTGCTTTATAACCTATAAGATATAATAATAATTAATTAACTGGAAGATTATTGATTGACCGTGTATATAGATGAATGGAATATGGTCCGAGTGCGGTAAAAAAAAACAACTCAAATAGTAGATAATTATACTACCTTTTTTTACCGCACCCGGACCATATTCCATTCAATAATTAATTAAGTATTAGTATGCAATAATGATAGGATATAATAAGATATTATAGTATCTTATATCTAGTTTCAGTTTTAAACTCATTTCTTATAAAAGAAAATTATACTTGAATCATCAGAACCAACCGCACATGATGGATGCCAACTATCTCGCTGAACTATAAAACCTGTCGATTTGATTACATAAACTTCATGATGCCAAGGGCAGCTGACAGTTTAAAAACCCGCTGAGATAATTGCTGAATGAGCCGCTAATGAAATATAATGGGCCCTTTCTTAGGGTAATTAATGAAGGCCGATCCAGCAGTGAAACCGATCGGGTATTCTCAATGTCTTCCTAACATCTGACAGAATACTTTGGTTATGGCTGATGAGTGACAGTGAGAAATTATATCCAAATATTGAAGCGCTTCTATAAAATGAGCAGTTGGGAGATAAATAAATTTAAATAAATCAAAACAAATTATTTTCTTAAGTTTATTTTATTATAACAAGACACGGAAAGTATTTTAGAGAAAAATTTTAATCATGATGGATGAAAGAAATGTAATGTAGATTAGAAAATAAAAGATATTCATATTATTTTTCTCCAAATGTAAAATAAAATGCTTTCAGTTAATGTTAATTTAGATGTGTTTTGACTATTCAGAATGATTCATAACGCGTATTGTTCCCTGATGTTATAACCGAAGGACAAGCTGCATAATATTAATAAAAGTTATATATTTAAAAAAATACATACATGAAGCACTACCGGCAGTCAATTAGGCGATAGTTGACATTTTGTTAGATTTAGTTCCGCATTTAATGGATTTGATCTTATTATTCCATAACCGAAACTGACTAAATTACACGCTTTATCATGCTTAAGATATCAATCATCACTGTACCTAAAACTGATAATTGCAGCTGTATCGTGGTTTATTTTATTTTTATTAAATAAATAAAGTGTTATAATTATGTTACGAACATGAATAAGAAATTTATACAAAGTTTTTCCACAAAAATATTTGTTTAAATTATGACGTTCACGTTCGAAACCTGCCATCAATCTTTTAACTGCAATAAATTTTAAATATTAATGTTTTATATATTTTTTTTAATTAACTACTTTTACCATTATATGATAAACGGACTTCATATTTTAATAAACTTAATAATCTTTTTATGAAGAAGAGTCTTATGGAAATAAACTGGATTTAGTGAATGACACAATTCTTCCTTATTAAAATACAATAGTTTATTTCATATCATCAGCAACGTTTCAACATCAATTTGATTGTAATAATCCAGAAATTTTTGATATAGTCAAGAATAGTAGGAATAGAAAAATAATTGAATCAGTACATATTACAAAAAACATTGACAAAGCAATCAATTATAAAACTGATACAAAAACATTAGGCACACATTATATGGATATTATAAATAAATTAGCGTTTTAGTTTTTATGTGTTTTTTTTTATATAATTTAGAATTAATTCAGTAAAAGTGTTTATAATTATAAAAGAAAACAATGTTATATAATAAATAGAATACAAATGGTTTTAGAAAAATTGTTAATGTTAGCTTTCATTGTTCATCTTTGTGGTAATGGAGGTAGGAGAAGAAAAAAATTATTTTATAGTCTATATGTTGTTATCATAATGGAAGATAACCTTCAGGAAGGTAATTATTCTCCTAAAATGTATGACTAGTTTCAAGTTTTATTCATTAAATGACATTAATATTATTATATATTAGCAAGAATGACAATAAAGGAGAAAATTATATGTTATATATAGGTTTTTGTTATCAAGTAAATAGTTTATAAATAGTTCTTTGAGTGTATATGATATATTAGTGTTGTTGTAAGCGCATGTTTATGGTATTGTTGAATTTGTTTTTTTAGCTGCCTGAAGATGGGGAAAATCTCCCGAAACGTTGCTGATGATATGAAATAAACTATTGTATTTTAATAAGGAAGAATTGTGTCACTCACTAAATCCATATTTTAATGTTTTCCTTAAAAGAAATTTCTTGTTTATTAACGGTTCCCCAGAAAACACTAAAATTAACTTAGTGCCCAAGTTAATGAAAATTTAGTATATTCAATTTTATGATGAGTTTAATTTTTATAATTGTAAATATATTAAGGGATTTTTGTTATTGTTGTCGTTTTTTTTTCTTACTCTGCATTAATAATAACATTATTAGTTCATACATACACAATATAAGAAGTTTATTATGTATACTTTAGTGCGTCTTTTTTGTTGTTATTGAAATATCTCAGCTTGAATAGAACAGAAACATAAGCACGAATTTTTCAGGGAATGGCTGATTATATTTTGATTGTTGATGAACCAAATTATTAGCAACAGCATTAAACCATAACTTATATATAGCTAACATTTACGAGTAAATTAACGATTTTACAGATAATTAAAATAATTTGGGAAATTCCTGTTTATGTTAATGTAAATAAGGGTCCTCGGGGTTATGCCAATATTCCACATTTTCTGACATTGGCTGACAAGAAGGGTAGGATTATGACAAAGAGTTTGAAACGGACTTTCTCTACTTCTGATAAATAGAAGTATAAAATAAATTGAGTGAAAAGGCAGAAAGATGAGTATTATCAATAAAAGACTGAATAATATTTTATGAATGCGACGCGCAAACCCTTAGGACTTTTACACACGTTATTTATATTTATTTTTTAAGATCCCCTTCTTGGTAATTTATTTATATAATTTAACTCGTTAAGGTAGGAACGGTCCTGACTTTTTCGCACGTAATGTTCTGGTTTTACTAAACATTTTAAAATAGGGAACTGTTTTATTTTTTTTAATATTAACGTTAGGTTTGCCAATATTGAATTCCTCCAAACCCTAGACACTACATGATTTAGATTAAAAGTTATATAACCTATATTGATGGAAATTGTAATATACTTCAATTTTGTTAAAAATATAAAACAGGTCACTGTTTACCTCTTCTACTCTTCCTCTCCCCAAGCTTAAGCCGACTTTTAAGGACATAATGGTTGTATCAAAGAACATAGGGGAGGTCACTTGTTTATTTTTTGAGTGTTTGACTTCAATATCTAATTTGACTGGATTATCCCAAACGTACTGCATGACGTGCCATAATATAATGTATTAACTAATGTTTCAAATATATATGATAAAATAGAGCAACGTAAGCGATTTTGATTAAGACTCGTGTTTGATAGCTAAATATCGAATGAGTTTTCTTTGCGTTTCGATAGCTACTCAGAGTTCGTCACACGACAAATACTGTCATACAGCAGCTCATGGTTTGACATTTAGATCAGACAACAGAACTCAAATTTATAATCCAGTTCGAGCAAACATTGTCACTAAAGAGAATTCTGTGTGGTATGTCCTTGTATCTCACAGTAAGGAAAGATACTATTAGACCTTTTGCAACAGATGCTTTCTTTGAGTACGATTAATGTTTCAATAGACTGTGCATTTGCAAACAGCCGTTTAATATGACAAAGGCAAGTAGCTAACTCATTATGTTTTTCCGATAATACTCCATTGGCCACGAATATACGTTTGGATACAATACAGTATATGTGGAACATGAATTGGTTTCACAAGGTGGTTAAAAAATGTCAGTTTCAACTATACTACAACCTAGGCGTTGGTGAGAGGTGCCCAGCCAAGGGCGCAAGTACAAAAATGGTGCCAAAGTCCCTTTTTTTTGACTGGAGTAATTTATCAAGTAATACAAATTTTCAAATTTAGGTTCAGTGTTTCTTTAATAATTATATTGTTTTTATATTTAAACAATTTTACAAAAAATCCAAAAAAAAATTCAGAGAGCGAGCAGATTTATCAAGCTCACCAAGGTCTTGCTACGGTCCTGAGTACAATTAGTTTCTCTAAGTAAGAAATACAATTTTTTAACGAAAGATTATTAAAGAAAGTGAGAGGATCATGCTTAATTGCCAAGTTTTCCTGTAATTCCTGGAAGAACTCACTCTTATGAGTTGTAAAAATTGTTTAAAGCAAAATGTCTGAATCATGTGCTTATTGCTCATGTCAGAATCAGGAGATTATTGCTTGAAATAATGCCTTAATTTGCATAAAAGTTAAATAAATCGCCAAATTATAGGTATTTTGTTACTGTTATGACATAAAACGAGTGAAAAAAGTCATAATAAAAAACAATAATTGAATTGAAACTGTTAAAAAAGTAAAATATATTATTCATAAAAATCTTGCCGTAAAATTCTAAAAAAAATTATTTTATTCTTTAAGATAAAGAATTACTTTAGAAAGTTAGGAGGTTGTGCTCCATCAAGTTTCACTACTAAATCCTGAAATTACACAATTTAAGGACATTGCCATTTTTTTTATAATTTCATGAATTGATTTAATCTAATAATTTCATTTTAGGATTTCATACTGAAATGAAAAAGAGAGTGGGACAAGCCCATATCACAATTACTCAGGTAACTCATATTGCAATCAAGCCGGGGCCCTTACTGAGTTCATATTTTCTATGAAATAATATATTTAGCTCCATTCATAATGTGAACTTTTCAGGCTACTACGGGTAAGTACGGGCTATAAATCACATCTAGACCAAAATAAATTTAATGCCTACAAAAGATCAGATGAAGGGAATATTTTCTTATGTGCCTCACAAAAGGTTTAAAAGCCAGGGCAAATTATACATTTTTTTCTCTCAGTGAGCACGCGTATACGACTGTACGACTCCGAGGAGTTTTGGTCTTAGGAGTACATGGCTTTCCGCACAGCCCCGCATCACATAGTTTGAGCCGAAGGTTATGAGTACACCAAAGTGAGTACGTGCTCAGCTGAGTACGGGCATTGTATCGATGTCGCCCCGTACCGAATGAACCGACTGTCTGCTCTCCTCCAGTTGGTCTTTATTTATCTACCTTCTTCAAAGTTGTTTACTCTTTTACTTGATTTGAATTAGTGATTTCACGTTTACTTGTTTATCCACTTCTTTTTACCTTTTACTTTTTAAGACAAATGGATTATCCCAGAACGATTGCTTTACTTTCTCTCTTAGGGTATTACCACTATCATCCTTTGATATGGAACCCCAGAAATATATTTTATCATAATTAAAAAAAGAATATGCTAGGAAAAATATCATTAAAAAAGGGGGAGAAATGTCTGTCCTCATAAATTTTATCTAATAAATTTAACTTCATTATATATTATTATACATGTCACGTATGTATTATATTCTGATTGCATTTTAATCTTTATCTGATATCTGATTCATGAGTAAAATTAAAATTGGGGTTTTATTCTATAATTCCCAGCGGATTAACCGACTATGTTTTCATGATAAGTGGGATTCTACTGTAGTTGCCGTACAATCTTAAATAATTATTTTTAAAATAATTATAAATAAATACACAATTGCTCTTA
>NW_027111171.1:445568-449511 GCF_000696795.3 Halyomorpha halys | reverse complement strand
TATATATATTTGTATACATTGATTGACTGTTGTGTTTTTATCTCTAAAAATTTTTACCTTTATTGATTGAAAAAAGTATTTTTTAATATGAGAATAAAATGAAAAATTTAGCTTGCCTCTCAATTATAACCCTGGCATTAGTCAATACAAATTGAAAATCCTCTGGTGAAAGGTTAGGTTTTTAACTGTTTCACTATTTTTAAGAGCAAAGCATAACACTTCTCTCTTGATACAGATTAATATATATTTGCCACTGCCGCTTTATATTCTCTTTTTCAATTGGTGAAATAAATATATTTGAAAACTGGAGACGGCCGATTTTCGGTTGAACATTGCAGATAGAATCGATATTTAGGATTCATCGATGCATCAGATCAGACATAATATCTAACACAGACTGAGAGATTGGAGGTGCTCAAATCGGCTCAATGCTCATGTGTTCGGTTGTTCGTCTCTCCGCCCTCATACCGTATGCTCATTAGGTGCGGCTACTCAAGTGAAATGGCCTTAGTAATCCGCTTTGCAAGCCTAGCCTGTATTTCCTTTCTCTATTTAAAAATTTTTCAAAAAATTCAGCGTTTCTTTAATAATTATAGTGTTTTTATATTTCAACAATTTTACAAAAATTCCCCCAAAAAAAAATTCAGGGAGGGAGCAGATTTATCAAGTACATAGATACATATATTTCAATTTCAAACGAATTTTCGATTTTGGGCTAGCCTGGCCACATACGCACAGATAATTTTCTGATAGTTGTTTGGACTCAGTGAACCTTAAAATGTTAATTCCAATAGACTAAAATATGATACTTTTTATGATACTAATCTTTCCCGTTCCAAAATATTTTATATACAAGTAAGTAAAATCAGGGCTATTTGTAGCCAAGGGTGTTAAGGTGTTACCCTTAGCAACCTTGAAACTGCAGTGGCGCCAGTTCTAATCCATGGGTGAAGTTGACTTATATTCTGTGGTGGTCCAATGGAATGAAAACTTGAACCTCCCCCATGGTTGGAATAGGGGGATTGATCACCGTTTGATGACCCTTTTCCCCTCTCATATGTCAGAAATGACCAGGCAGGAGATGGACTAAGTAAAAAAAAGTAAGTAAAAGTGAAAATTAATTTATTTAACCAGTGTTTCAAAACTAAGATTGTCAAAGCCCTAATGTTTATATGTTGGATCAATGTCGAAGTTCAAAAGTTTTTGGATTGATTATCGATCTACTATATAAGATTATCGATCTACTATATAGAGCCTTTTGCCTTATAAAGTATTATTTTATTTTATTTGTTGAAGAACATGACTTGTTTTACAAATAATTCAAATTTTTTACAAAATATGCCTTCATGTGAGTCGTTGCATTTTAAACAAATTATTACTCTTATTATTGGAGAAGTTTGTCGGGGGGGGGGGTGCGGTCAGCAAATAAGAACTTAATAAACAAAACCATATTTATTTATTTTATGCCGACGTTTCGACCTGAGTTTCAGGTCTTCATCAGGGCTATTGAACAAAAGAGATAACAACAACATTTAGAGTAACATACAATTGAAAAGGAATAGTATACAAACAAATTTAGAATTATACAAATTATTCAATTAAATCATAAATGATAAAAATTGATAACTGATAATTGAATAGTACAAAAGCCATGTTCTTTGCTGACAGCACCCCCCGACAAACCTCTCCTCATCATTAATCTACGGTCAACTATCTACACTTCATTATTACTCTTATTAATAAATATAGGCTATCTGATATCGGAAACATAATTTTACTTCATTTCTGAATTAAATATTTCTGAATTTTCCACGCAATATACAATAAATACAAAATATAGAAACTCACATTAAACAAACATAAACCGGATCAATGCTCTAATGATAAAAAACACTGAGAATAACCAATGATTGGTAAGTGATGGTATAATTTCGGGAATAGAGTACATATTGGCTATAGATAATAAAAATAAATATGTATGATTCTCTTTCTTGATAATGTCTCTATTGAGAATGTTCTCTACATTAACATAAGAAGCTGAATCGGATATATATTGCTGCAGCTATACATTGGCTCTGCATACACTGGATGATGAGTACTGGAGAAGAAGATGACTTCGCCGTATATATTTTCGCCTTTTGCTTTATATATATTTTTAATTATAAGAGAGTAACAGATGCGACCTTCCTATGATTGATGCGGACCATTGTCTAACATAAAAGTCCATATTTCGCTTTAAGATGGACTATTAGATAACAGTAATAATTCTATCAACGTTGGTGTCAAATTATTTAATTTACAAGCCATATTTAAAGAGCCTTAAAATGTAACTATCCCGACATTAACAGATATATATTGATTTTTGTTATAGTAAGTTTCTAAACGATATATCATAGCAAATATATGGTTAGCGATCAGAACGTCGGCGCCTCTCGGTGTCCATTAATCAGGCTTGACATTAGTGTCACGATGTTCGTTTTGAAGCATTTCACCTTTCTAAGTGACACCAGATTGATGGGTATGAGGCCATTTTTGTTCTTTTGAATACTCTCCATCAAACGGATACTACAATTTTCTAATTACTGTCAATGACATATAAGTATTTTAAATAGCTTTCACTCTGTAAATATTTTATATAAATATGTTTCGTACAAAACTTTTACGTATATGAAAAAAGTACAAACATTCCACAAATTTTACTTTCATTTGCCAACACATGTGTATGGAAAAATTTATAGAATATATAGTCGAATTTTTAAATTTAGAATTCGTCCAAATTTTACTACGGAAATATACGATTTGATGTCCTCTGAGGCCAAATAGAAGATATAAGAGATAAGTCTCTCACTGCGAATCTTCCTCTATAGTACTTTTAATTTTGATTACTTGAAGAAACTGAAAAATTGAAAACACTTTTCATTTTTAGCGAAATAAGGAATAGAGTAATAGCAATAGATAGAATTCAAAATATTAAAGAATTTTATGAGTAAGCAAAATGAGAAAAATAGAAACATTCGATGCGAACAGGAAACGAGCTTTCTGGATTGCTTTACGAACTCTCTTATCTTTTTTTCAACTGTAATATACTTGCCCGGAAAAAAATTACATTTGTTAATCCCAACTCGATGAACTCTAAAATAAGAACTGTTATTCTAAAAAGAAAAATAAACAATTTTTTTCATAATCTTCGCATGTATTTGATATTTAGATTTTTTTATTTTTTGTAAATTTAACAATCGACACAAAGCTTGGGGACGTATGTAGGGTAAATTTTGTGTGATGATAACACCCACGTGCTAGATTATTTATTTTCCCTAAGAAAATACACGCACTTGGAACAGGTAACAAATGGTAATTGATGAAGAAACATTTTTCCAAATCTAAAGTTTGGCTCTTCTATATAATATAATAACTCACAAATAAAGATAAATTAGATGATAATGGTTGAAATGCTCAGTCTAAGGATTAGGTTAAACTGTTCACATAATACTTAAATTCTTCATTCTTGTCCATTGGCGATCATTGGTGCCACTGCCTTTAAAATTAGTATACATAGGTAATGCTGTACAAAAAAAAATTTTTTTTTAAATATTTAGTTATTGCTAGTTACAACTGTACATTATAATACATTTAGTCAATCTGATCTAAGTTAAATTGGAGTGTTACAGGCGTGTAGAGAAACTACCCATTGGTAGCACTCTACTGACATTTTACATTAGCTGGTCTCGTGGCCATCTTCTTTTCAGCAGCCTCGGAGGATTGTCAGGAATGGAAGAGGGTGCAAGATTAGAATCTAGGGGGTTTGAGTGGTTAGGGAGTTTATAATGGAAGGAGTGATATCTGGTTCGGGCTAGATCGGTTACATAGGGAACATTAAGGTCTTTATGTATAGTTTTATTTGTGACAAAGTAAGGAGAATTGAGGAATTTGGGGTTATAAGGAT
>NW_027111171.1:436100-445518 GCF_000696795.3 Halyomorpha halys | reverse complement strand
ATTGAGGATTTTACGAAGGATTTTGGATTGTAAGGATTGAATACGAGAGGAATTCGAAGGTTTAGTGGAGCCCCAAAGCTCAACTCCATATGTCCAGATGCGAAAAAAATAAAATATATTTAGCGCAGTACAAAAGTGCGAATTAAATATAATTAATTCAATTATTAGCAATCAAAGTTGTGAAGTTATTGATAATTTCAATACCAACATTTATTTAGGTAAAAATGAGAGACCCTTTGCACAATCGGTTCGTCAATGAGTGTATTGCAAGCTAATATTCAACAATGACACGAGAAAATCTTTTTGTTTTATGAAATAATACAGTTCGGGAACGACCACTCTGAGCGCTAACCCAAACATTGCCCAATACTCTCACCTATACGCAAATATTCCGATCCACACGATTTGCCACTAGTGTGAAACCCTAATAAGTATTATGTCAGTACAGGTTAGAAAGAAATCTCAAAAAAAAATATGTTATAACTTAAGAGGAATATGAGTCAACTGATTATTTTGGAATTACTGTTAATAAATCTAATTATAGATCATTGAATCAAACAAAGGCACATATGATAATTAAGTAACTATATTGTTGATTAAAAGCCCTATACAATGTCTAATTTTTGGATATTACCAGAATAAATTACATATCTATATTTTTTTCATTTATTAATTGCTTAAAATTCTAAGCATCTTTAGATTTCTTATTTCATATATAGAATCATTATTTTATTATTTATCATAAGCAATTCCTTATTTCACACAACACATGGCTTATGCCGATGATGTAGTCATCACAGGGAGAAACAAAACAGCACTGGCTGGTGCTGCAGAAGGATTCAAGAGAGCAGCACATGATTTAGGATTTAATATAAATAGTGAAAAGACTAAATATATGAAAACCTCTAGACTGACCAGGGAGAGAAGAGATATTGTGGATGTGGGAGAAAACATGTATCACAGCTGCAGTACTTTCAAGTACCTGGGAGGAGTTGTGATGGAGAACAATAATTTAGAAGTAGAAATTAAAGGCAGAATGGTAGCAGGAACCAAATGTTTCTATGCCCTGCTAAAAGCTCCCCGATACAAAAGTCTTTCCAGGAAAGCAAAGATTTTTTTGTACAAAACAATAATTAGGCCAGTGGCAATGTGTGACAGTAAGAGATAAACTCTAATCAAGAAAAATAGAAGAGTTCTACTGGTTTGAGATAGGAGAGTCCTGAGAAAGAGCTTTGGAGCCGTTAAAGAGGAGCACAGGTGGAGAATCAGAAGCAATGACGAACTAAAATAATTGTATGGAGAGCCTGATATCCTCTGTGCTATCAAGAAGAGCAGGCTAAGATGGTTGGGACATGTAGAAAGGATGGAGCCCTGCAGGCTACCTTAAAGGATGCTGAAAAAGGAAAAGGGGCAGACCCAGGGGACGGTGGCTGGATGATTTGGATGATGATTTGAGAGGAATGGGAATTGAAAATTGGAGGAGTCTCGCTGGAGACCGCGAGGCATGGGGGAGAATGGTGGCCCAGGTCCTACAAGGACTGTAGCGCCCAACAGTGAGTGAGTGAGTGAGTATATTACCTCCTTTAAATTTCTGTTCTTCGTATTTTCTTTTTTAATTTTCGAAAATTTTGCAGATCAAAATCAATCTTGGAATGGAAAATCTATCTAATTAATTCATATTTGAATTCCAATTCGTAATTTATATGGTAGGAGTGATCATTCATGTAGGTTTGACTCCCACTTCAGTCTCTTTAAACGCAATTAATTGTGATACCAGTTTTAATCATGAGGAATATAGAAGCCTTTTTAGAGAAGATAAAACATTTAATTAAACAACAAATCAAATTAACTTCCTTGACATAACAGGATAGATTAAAAAAAAGAAGTAAATATTCAGATGCTTCTATGCCTCCAAACAACGAACTATGAGATAATTGTTAACAGGAAAAAAGGAAATTATCCAATCAAAGTAAGCGTTGAAAAATGTGTCCACCTGTTTTGGGTAACGAATCCATCATTGATATACAAAGAATTATTTTTTTGAGGCGAGGACTGTGTATTTTTCTATTGTTAAAAGACGAACCCCCAAGACTCTACTTGAATATTATAGTAGATTAATTGCAGTGGAGGCTATACTCGAAGATCTAATTGTGTTAAGATCAACTCTTCAAAATAGATGTGCAGTTAAATAGCTTGGCACAAACCATTTGGCTGAGAACAAAAGGTTTAACAACTGGATAATCTAAACACATTACTGTGCAAAGATGAGATCCACAAAATCAGTTGTAAAATTCTTTGGACTGCAATTGGAATGAGATTTTCCTTGTACTGAAGATATCATGTTTTGCTCTGTTTCGTACTCTAGTTATAAAGTAATAATATTAACCTTGTAGTTTGTATTGCGCTGATCTGTAATTTTTAACTCCTACCATATCTCTTTCTCTCTTTTACAAAACAAAAAGTATTACTGCTTGAACTAAGTAGTTTGTATACTCGTATTTATGAAGTAACACTATGTATCAGGCTTTGTCATGAAACTAGATGCTAGTATCTACCTTTACAGCAAAAAAAATAATAATAACTAGAAGATAAAACTGAGTTGTCATAAAACTATATTATCATGCTTAATTCAGGCATACTTAATCTTGCGAGTTATAGATTAAAATTATTTCCTGAAATGGATGAAGTAGATAAACCAAGGGGCATGATTAATGTTTATCATGCCCCTTGGTTTATCTACTTCATGTAATAACATAACATAAATGAATTAATTAAATCCAACTTTACATAACTTATGGAGTTGTTTTATATGAATGAAAAATTTACTTCTTCAAGATAAACATTTAGAAATTTTGGCAGTTTTAAGAAAATGGGGAGAAATGTTTGAAAACATACGGTTCTTAAAAGTTCACCAGTTGACGGATATTTCCTTACCTCACCTTCTTCATGAATGGCGTGAATACTAAAACACCTGGAGGTATTTCATATGTATCCAACAAGAACATAGGCTTTGAAGGAGGTAATTATTATAGATAGGAAGTGGCCGAAGGTGTTATGTTCGTAGCCTATACTTAGATCAGGGAGGAGGGATTGAAGACCCAAAGCCATTGCGTCACAGCCAATCCTCGCAATGTTTTAAGAATTTTCCCCAGGCGTATTCAGATATCGGCTGTCTGACAATCATGTTGACTCCTATCGCCATCCCATTTTGTGATTACAGATAGTAACTGAAGTTATCTCACTGTCCGTCATCTTCCGCAATCAGCTTCACAAAAATATTTTATTAACATTACCATCAATTGAATTGTTAGATAATAATAATAATAATATAAAATTTCTGATACTGTCAGATCTATAATTAGAATCTAATCGTATCAAATAATGCAAAAATCTTTATATCCTCGATCACATCAACAATAGGCATTATAATTATTTAAATCAATAAATTAGGTGCGGTGTCCGCAAACATATGTTTTCTTGTTTTAAAAAGGAAACTTTTTTAAAACTATCTCATTTTCGTATTTCAACGGTTGTTATGACAATAGTCAAGATATAACTATCTTCATAACAATATTAGAAATACAAAAACATTTATTTCTAATTTAAATTTAAAACTCTTTTATCGTTTATTCTAAACAACTGCTCCTGACTACTAATAATACGAGTGGAACAGATTCAAAATTCGGATTGAAAGTCCCGTCCGACTATCTCGATATGATTACTTTAACAAAAATCGTTAGATCTGTTTTTAATGAAATTAGTAAAAAAAAAAGGTGTAAAATCCATTATATAAAGTCTGGATACAGAATTTTTAATTTTCGCCACATCTAAGTATTAAAATTTTGGAAAAATGGTTTGTCGTTTGCTCAAAGATCTACTAGCTCCGCTAAAAGTACTATCCTTAATTATCAAAGTGCTAAAGTTTCTAGCGAAAGCGTTATAGAGTGTCAAAGGCATATTTTTAAATTGTATTTTTCATTTCTTAAACAACAGAACAATTTCTTGAAATTATTGAGAAGTTTAAAACTCTTAGAGGAGCTACCAGAACTCAATGAATTTTTAATTTTCCTCTCTTCTCAGCATGAAAATATTTGATCAAAAATTTATTGTCGTTTCTTGGAAGTTCTGTTAGCCCCCTCCCTATGAGTTCTAACAATTATCCACAATAATAAAAGTTCTTAAATTCATAGCTAAGCAATTATAGGGGTAAAAGTTGCACAAAACGTAAAGTTAGCTGCGCATATCTTTGAATGGTGTTAACGCAATATATATATATACATATATATATATATATTAATTAAAATGTAAATATTTTTTAAAGAGGTAGTAAACAGATTTAATTACTTTATTTATTTTGTATTTTGGTTAGAAATTTTAAATGAAGAGAATTTATGCTTGTGGTGTAGTGTTTATTAGCCCAACAATACAAGTTGTGGGCTAAGGTCAAAAGCCTACGTAAAGTCGCCCCATCGACTTGTGTTGGTATAGTCGATCAGTCGCTTTGTACTTCAGCCACTAAACCTTGCTGCGTGATTTATCGGAGCACCGCTTCGATTTGTAGGCCCACCGACGTGGTTTGAGAACATCGTCTCCGACCTTTCGGAACGGACTTCAAAACCCCGACCCATCGCAGTTCATCAATGCGTAAAAAAAAAATTGTAACTAGCAATTTTTTTTAATTGTAATTTGCTTGAGAATAAAGATTTTTTTTCATTTTAATTTTGTTCTATGTTTTTGGAAGATTTATCTTTTTCTTTTATTTTAATTTATGGTTTTTATTTTTTTTTTTGTATTTACTTAACAAATAAATGTTTAGATTCGAGCCTGCGTTTTTTTGTTCATTAGTTAAGCTTTCCTACAAAGAGACTGGTCTAATTTGTGGTGGCTTAAAAAATGGTATTCGACATGTCTTGAACTACAGAAGTACTCCTGTAAATATTTGAGAACTCTAGAACTCTTGGCCACTAAAAATATTTTTTAAATAGATGATGGGAGCCTAATTCACAGAGGTTCCAAGATGCCCTTGAATCTGAAACTTTATCAGGAAGAGATAACAGTGTTGGTATGGCGGATACCGAACTGCGGGCTGAATAGTTTTTTTCTTTTAAGATGTATTTTATTTTCTCACAATATAAATGATTTTTTAAAAATAATTTTAAGTATTTAGATATTTTAATATATGTTTGCTCCTTAAATTCTATTAACGATTGAGTGTTGTTTTTATTGTTTGGTTCAATTAGGATATAGCTCCAATGTTCTCCAAGTATTCTCCTCCACTCTGAGAAGAAGAAAGCGTGTTAGAAAAGATCCAATGAGCCAAATGATTACTTAATGCAAACATATTTAATTTATAGAGGAATGATCTCAAAAACTGAATTTGAATTATTTATTTTATAATAAATTTTTGTAGAAATTCCTTCCTAATCATGTCTTTATTTCATACATATGTTTAGAGACTCTTTCCCCATTTTCAATCAATCTTATCAGACGGCCAAATTAGTAAATATTAATAATTCGTTTATTTGGGTTCAATTGTATTGAGTGATATACGGTAGATTATGTCGATAGTCTTTGAGTGTATGAAAAAGCTCTTAGGAGATTCTTAAATTGCATATATGCAATTACAAAATTCATTTGTTAAGTAATTTGATTATGCATGTGACTTTTATGATGTATTTACTGGAGAGTCTCAGTTGAACCAGTGTTATTATGTGTTAAAATCTGGTTGAGTATCGGAATTAACGGTAAATATGTTATTGTAGGCTGGGTTAAATTTTGATAGTGTTAAGATCATGGTAGTAGAATCCTGAAGTAGATCCTGGTAATATAAATTATCTTTATATTTTGTTTATACAACAAGCTTAAGGAATTTGAAAGATACAGTCGAGTTTTGATAGTATGTTGTTTGTATCTATTTCAGATAGCCATTTATCCGACTGCGTTGCCTAATTATGTTTTAATTAATTTATGCTGTATATTGTTATGGAATTCTTTCATTTTTATATTATATATTTTAGGTACTTTTCACATGACAAAAACGAATAGAGTATATTGGGTTGTAAAATAAGTTCGTAGCGATTTTTAGTGGTTATTTCAATAAAAACTTCAGATTCTTGTAAATATTTGTAATCAATTATATACTCATTTTGATCAATTACATGTTACCACCTGTCAGGTAATTTTTTAATTCTATCCGCCCAGAACTTGTCAGATTTTTGCGCAATGGACTCCTTTATATGCGTTTTGCAGTCCTCGAAGTAATTAATGTCAACGAGAAACTATTTTTCTCAAGAGAATTTTTAAGGGCCCGAAATAAGTGAAAATCTGCTGGGATAAGGTCCGGTTAATAGGGTGGGTGAGTGATCATATCCCAGCCAAACTCCAATAATTTCTGCCGGGTCAGCAAAGACACTTGAGGACGGGAGTTTTCGTGATGGAAAACTATGCCTTTGCGGTTTGCCAATGCTGGACGCTTTTTCTCAACTTGATGCTTGCATTGAGTGTTTCTGCGATATCCCGTGTCATAGAGTAAGGGTTGCCTGTGACCAATGCTTGAATTTGGTCATCAACAGTTGAAGAACGACCCAAGCGCTTTGTGCCTTTCAATTTCAATGACAAAAGTCAAAATTTTTGACGGTGCTTTCTCCTAAGGTGCCATCGCCATACACACTGCAATTTTTTTTTAACTGTCTGTGCAGTAGATTTTCCTTTTCGGAAATAAAAAATCATTAAATGACGAAGATGATTTTTTTCTCTTCCCTTTTGAGAAAGCAAAATACCACTTAAAGATAAGGTAAAGATAATCTCGGTTGAAACTGACGCATGAAAGCACCTTAACTCCTCCTCTAAATCCTTTTTAGAATATGTAAACATTATTGACCAAGTAAACATGATTTTATAAACACAGAGAGGATTAAATTGAAATATTGAAAAATGCTACTAACTTATTTTACAACCTAATATTATCATATAGTTAGTAGTATCTTTTTTTTTTTTAAATATCAATTTCATTGTAATTTTTTTTCGGCATAATTTTATTTAATGGAAATTCTAATTATATATTTCATCCTACCTACTACTATGCTAAAAGTAGTTGGAGGGATAATGTTGATGATTGAATAAAAGTCATCTATTAGTTCTAGTTCGATGACTACACTCTTAGTAGGGCAGGGGGTCATCTTCTTTCCAGCGATCTGCCCGTATTATAAGGAGTTTTTAAATAAACAAGGCAAAGTAATCTAGCAACATCTGGAATACCAATAAGATAAGTCGATTTCCAACAGCTACCATGTTCAAAATGAAATTTGAGAATTTAATTATCTATACCTAGAGATCCTGAAACGACGGCAAGAGACGAGCTAACTTTCATCTTGCCAGCTAGTTACATAACCAACAGACATATAATTAGGCTACGTGCTGTCCTGTGAGAGGTTGGCCTCCTGCCACTCAGATTAAGTGCTGATAATAAAACCAGCGGTTAGACTATTTGGAAATTAACCAAGCTGCTAGCCGGGCATTAAAATCATTACCGGGGGTGATCTCATCGGCAATAATCAGAATGAATTAGAATTGCTTAATATCTTAATATGTGTTTTTTTCGTTTAATAATTTGTCATCATAATATTTATAAAGCTAGTAAGATTATTATATAATCTCGTTAGGATCAACTTTTGATTTTTTTTTTAATCTATTGAATAACTGGCTGTGACCAGTGGTTCGACCCGTTTAAATTTTGATTATACGTGCCTGTTTAATATACATGATGAGTAGTACATTATCGAGTACATTTGTATTTAAGTTATCCTGCACTTATTTTTCTCTTTTCTTAGTCCGAAGCATTGGCAAAAATTAAACAGAAAACATTCATTATTTTATTACTAAGTTTTGAGAAATTATTTCTATTCCCCTTTATTATTAGGGAACACCCAAAAAAAAAAAAAAAAAAAAAAAAAAATGGGAGTAGCATGGATGACAAAGGAAGCAATTCTATTAGAGGACACATACAAATCTGTAAGTTAAGCCTTTGTATTTAGAGAATGGATAGAGAAACATAGAGTAATAAAATCAAGAATGTATGTAGGTATATGGGTTCTAAGAATTTTGTAAAAAAAAAAAAAAAAACACGGAAAGTACGATAATGTTACATGACATGAGTGAGGGATATCGGAAAAACTCGAAATAAAATATTATAGAGAACTTCTTAATTCTGACAATAACTAAGAAATACCTCTTCAATCTCAACCTCACAGCTGACTATCCTTCGCAAACCGAGGAGGGATAATCGAATTGGGGGAAAGAAAGAGACACTACTATAAAGTCTGTTCATAGATTCGAGAGAATTCGGGTAAACAAAAAGTTCAGATGTTGAGAGTGTGTCTATATGCTCCTCTGCGTGGTGTTACATAGCTTTATCCGCACTTAAGGTAAGGCCACACTCGTGTCCAATATTTACCTACATATTTGCGTTATGAATATTCGACGTCCAACATCGATCTAGGAAAATAGTGTACCACTACTTTTATTCATGTAAACCCTTCATAAAGAGAATACCACCGACCCGTATTTTATTTGCTCTTATTTACCTTATTTCACTCGTATCATTGGACGGACTATAAATGAAACAATTCCTTAAAGACAGCTCTAAATTTTCTGTACCTAGAATATATGATCACACTATGAAAGAGGACTCCAGCGATGTTAACAGTCAAATGAAAATAAATTGGTCTTATTGAGATCAAATAAGGGAGGTGCTTGAAGCCGACGAGAATGGCCTTAGTTTTTCAATATTTTTCCTCAGTGCACTGTTTACTACCCAAATTTTAATCCTGTCAATATCTTCTTGTTACTTTAAATTGCCTTAATAAAGTTATACTGTTTACAAACTTAGCAAAATAACAAAAACTGCAAAGTTTATTGTAATTTCTCCGTCCTTTACGACTGATATCTAAGACTCCATACTCCTCAAAGTTCACCTATACCTATTAAGTAGTTTGAAGAAGGATGGTGCATGGAAATAGTGAGGACAGAACTATAGCTTTTATTAATATTAATTTTCGCTGTACTTTTAGGATCCAAATATTAAAAAAAAAAAAAATATTAAAGATCTTGATAAAACCTTTCTAGCCAATTATTTTCATTGTTCTATTACCTGAGTTCCAACTCCGCCCCAGATCGGATCCATTACCGCCCAAGAGTCGGAAACTAGCGGTAATATGATCTCAACCAAATTACTTAGGGATAAATGTAGGTTTCGTCACATATATATAACAAATATCCGATAAACAATATCGAATGTAGAGATGCGACATCAATAAAAAAAACATCGATGTTTTTTTGTTGCTTTGAGTAAAACATCGGTGTTTTTTTGTTGCTTTGGGTAAAACATCGATGTTTTTTTGTTGCTTTGGGTAAAACATCG
>NW_027111171.1:423933-430575 GCF_000696795.3 Halyomorpha halys | reverse complement strand
AATAGTTTATATATATTTTGATTTATTGTTTAAAACTATTTTTATTTATCAATTATAATAAAATATATCCATTCAGCCTCAAATGGATTAATTCACGATACTATATGTATTAGGGATGGGCAGAATAGCCTGCTACTTTTTAAATGATAAAAATCAAGATTTTCCTTGATGATGGCCGAAATTGGTCGAAACCATGGACATTTAAAAGGGATAATTAAAGAATGTGTAAGGCTGAATGGATATATTTTATTATTATTAACAACTAAATAATAAATGTAACAAGAATTTTACATTACCTAATCAAAGTTTTTTTTTTAAATTAGATAAACATATTTTGGTCCGTCTCAGGTTAAGTTATAATAATTATTTAATCATTGTCAATTAAAGCGTATTACTAAAAAAATTTAGAATATGAATAGTATTGTGGTAAAAAAAGATCAAAATAATTTTCAACTATTTATTGTTTGACGTTTCGCCCCACATTGCAGAGCTTCATCATGGCTGCTCAAGACGATAGGTAAAACAGTCTTTGTAATTATCACTGAGTATGTACTAAACAAGAGAATATTAAAAACTATTTATACAACCCAATATTTAAAGAACACAACAAAAAAAAAAAAAAAAACAGTAAATTCTATAAATGAAACAAAAACGTTTTGCTATGCATATTCGGACGAAACAGAGTTAATAAAATTATTAAGATTATGCATCAAAATTTTAATTTCAAAATAATATAGAAACATAATTTAACTACAATATATTATTTTAATTGAAATTATATCTAAATGCTTTTGTCTAAATTCCAACGTTTTGTAATAAAATGTGATTAATTGAAAAAAGAACTATGTAGAAAACAATAAATGTTTATTTAGAAAGCTCAATAATAATAAGCTAAACACTTAAAAGTAGTTAAAATGAAAAGTATAAGTTTTAGAATTAATTCTTGATTAAATGAAAAATGTAAATGTTATCGAAGATAATAAACAGTAATGGATGTATGAAATTTATACACAATGAATTAATACTTCATCGATAGGTACCTTACATTTTCATGGTTCATTTGAACTTCTCATACTGGGGTTCACAAGAGTGATTTGTTGTGACCCGAATTACCCTCCGGTAGTGACAAAACTAGCAATCGGGATGTTTTAGCAAGTCAACAACCGACGCCTATTAGAGCTCTTCCAAAAGTCCTCATTAGCACCTGTAACTGCTATGACATTCTCCACCGTGCATTAGGTAAGTCAGTGAACTCAAAGAATATTCCTATTTTATTCTAAACATAGTTTGGGTTCAATGATTGACCAATTATTTCTTTATCAATTACGGATATTTTAAAAAAAAAATATTTTTACCTTATGAATTTTATCTATACAATCATATATTAGATCTTTAGATAGATATATCGATTAATCTTAAATAAATCAAACAGGAACTGGATTTTTCTGAGAAGTTTTCAGCATTTAATTTTTATTCATTCTAAATTAAATCACTTATTCCAGAAATATATTAACACCAACAAATTTCGAATATTTTAGAAAAACTGTCTCAACATTACAATTTTAACACTTAAAATTTTCAGAAATTAAAACGTACTCAATGGTATAATTATTCTAATTCTGATACAAATTTGTTTTTATACCTTAGACAATCGATTTTACGAAAAAAAAAAAATTAGGTGATTTGGGATCTTGAAGTAAAGGATTCAATTATAGTTATAAAAATTACGAAATTATTTTAAAACATTTTAGACAGATTATTTCTTTTTATTTCAGCCAATTTAAATAAGTTATTTCTTAAATAAATCAAAAATTTGTATCCTTTTTTGTCTCAACACTTTTTATTTTTCACCAGTCCACCGTTTCGCCCATTCTAGCCATCCTCAACTATCACTACCATATAGGTTATAAATGGTTTGTTATATGGTAGTGAATTTGTGTGGATAATCTTATATAAGAAGAATTAAATATTTATGATTTTAAATTTAAAAAATAGGCTTTTAACTTATAATAAATGAAATGACCTTGGCAGAATAGCCTGCAAAAGAAACTAAATTAATGTGAGGAAGAAATTGTAATTGAAGATGTCCTTGAGGATGGCTAAAATGGCCGAAACGTTGGACTGATGAAAAATAAAAAGTGTTGAGACAAAAAAGGATACAAATTTTTGATTTATTTAATAAATAATTACCTTGTCTCAAGAAATTGAAATAATATAATTAAGATATTTCTTTATAATGAAATAATCAGTTAAACCTATGCTTACAAGACAAGCATTAGGAGTTAATAAGGAGGATGTTGCACTTTAAGCAAACTTTGTTATTGACTATTTCATTTTTTATAAGTTGTTTCTGTTCCTTTTTCGGACACTTGATTAGAAAGTAACGACTTTTGTGAAAATGTATCGTTGCCAAGGAGAGTGCAAGGTCTTGGGGTCACGGATTTCCCTCAAATTTTGTAGGATAGTAGATTTAGTTTCCCTGTTGATGAAGATATATGGTCATAGGGGCCCCTACTCAATAATCTTTTAGATATTTGCAATTGAAAATGCAATTCACTCGCTAAATTCAATTCTGTAACGAACAATTACACTTAATGTGTAAAATACGTACTATTTATTGGCGTTCTTCACTGACGGCACCTGCAACCATCTACTCCTCATATATAATAAATTTAAATTTATTCAGTAATATATGATGTTTATTTTTCTTTATTATTTTTCCTTTATATAGTTTGCTTCTTTTTTATTCTTCTTCATTTTTTCCATAGTTTTCCTATATGTCTTTAGATAAAATCAATTAAAATATAAGATAAAATTACAATAAATATTATAAATGTTGAAAAGTAAATATAATAACAATATACGTATATAAAAATTTAACATGATATGGCACGTAATTATATTTAACTAATCCTAAAAATACAACTTAACAAGAAAATAAATACATTAAAGTACACGTAATAAATATGATAATTAATAATTATAAAAAGAAATCAATACTCAAAAACAAATATTAAATGTAAAAAGTAAAAGATATAAAAATAATAGATACAAAAAGTAATAAATATATATATTTTTTTAAAAAAATTCAGATTGTTATTTAAAACTATAAAACCTCCAGGCTTTCAGAAGACATTATTTTCTTTATACTTTATCTGTATTGAAGAGCATGAAATGGCATATAAAATTATATTATTATGGAAAAATTTAATTAAAGGTTTTATTACTTCATTAGAATATTTTTTCTTATAAACCATAACTAATATCATATTATTATTACTATTTACTATTTTATTATTATTATCATTTTATACTCATAGTATTGTTCTTTAACTTACTTATTTCGTCCTGATCTAGATAGTTAACTGCAACGTGAATCGAAACGTTGGTTAGTAATAAATTCATTTTTACAATTTTGAGATTCTTTTTTTCCGCATATCGGGCTACCTCATCCTTTACAAGCCCATTTACAGGCAGAAGGGATTTTTAAGTTTCTATAAACTCATGAGAACAACAGAACAATGAGGAATAAAGACCTGATCTGATATACCAATGAAAGAATAACATGGATTCCAGGTGTACTAAGAATAGTTTTAGAGCATCGAAATAAATCTGAACAATAGAATTCGATTAGATTTAGTAATTACTTAATTAATATTGATGAACAGGTAGGGATGCACAAAAGTGTATAAAACGATTGTATAATGGGGACAGGAAGTGGAAGGCACTGCAATTTGAACGAAATAAGAAGCTGTAATGACCTTCCCCATCACGAATACGTTAGTAATATTCACAAACGAGGGTGCCTTGCGCTCAGCTTCACTAAAGATCACTAGCAGTTTTCCAAAGTCAGGGATTATTTTAATAAATAATTTTTAATGAAAGGATCCTCCATTTAAGTTACTTATAAGGCAGTGCAACAAGTTCTAATAAGGTCCGAGGGCAATATCTTGGGTAGACCCTTCGTCTCCTTGAGAGAGAGCATTGATCAAGAATTTCTGAATACTCAATTTCTATAAATTTAATTGCTTTTCAGTTAAATGCAAAGCAATAAATCGTAAATAAATAAATTATAAATCACAATTTACTAACAATAAATATTAATTTTTTATTAATAGTATTTAATTTGTACAAAATTTAGACTGGTTTTCAACGGAGTACAATATAATTTTTTTTTTCAATCAAAACCAATACCTAATACAATAATAGGAATATGTATATAGGAATAAACATAGATGTCCGTTCTTTGCTTGAAGGACATTTTAAGGTAGGTTGTGGGATCCGATGTGTGCCGGGGAGAACTGTGGTGCTAACTTTAGTTGTGACTTGCTTTACCTGCTTAAGTCAGGTTGGCCGAGCGGTGTAAGACGCCAGATTCAAGCACAATATAAAAAGAATCAAGACATAATATATACAGCAAGGAACAAATCAAAACGAGAATACCACATGAACCTGAAACCAGCATAATTAGTAGCAAATAGTATTTACAAATTTAAGGAATTAGCTTCAAAGGTTAAATCAGTGTCTGTTTAAAGCTCACTCTGCGAATTTCAAGCCTTTATTCATACATCGAAACTGATAAAGTTGATCAAATTAAGTCAGTATTGGAAACAATTTATGAATAAAAAAATCGTAAATATTTCAATCTGGTTGACTACCTCAGTCTCATAATAATTTTTTAATAACGAATATAGAAAGAACAGCTTGTTGAAACCTATACTATAGAGTTGAACTTGAAAATTTTATACATATATTGCCTCTATATTCAATTGGAATTTTATATATTTGTCTTGAAAATTATTAATATAAAATCAGACTTTCAATTTTGTCTTTATTTTCAGGACGTTATTTATTTGAATGTAAATTCATCGTCTAATTTCAGTAAATTTATTTCGAAATTAAAATTATCTATACATTATACAATGTGGTTCATCATATTTATCTTTTTAGTTTAGTTTTGATTTACTATATGATATGGCTAAGTATATCTATATTATAATACTTTTTTTTGGATTGAGCAGGACACAAATAGCAGATGTCCACATATTCAAAATGATTTTGAAACTGTCTAAGGTAATTAACCTGAATAAACCGTTGTAATTGAGAGCCTGAAAAGATTTTTAAAAAAACCGCAAGCAGGTACTTACCCAAATGGCAATTCATTAATCACTTTGACAGCAAAACTGAAGATCCAGATTTAATCCTGGGTCCAATCGTTCAATTAACCTGAAATGAAAATCACTACCATTTTTTTTTTTTTTATTCTCCTAACTTCTTATGTTCGTTTTAAAGTTAGATTTATTATGTAATCTATTTGTCCTGAAATCTCGAAGTATTAGTTTCATTCTTTTTTTTTTTTTTTTTTGTAGTAGTCTAGTACAGTCACATCAAATGATCCACACCCTACAACATATAAGGGGAATATTTAATAATTAACAATGATTTTCTTATTGAGAATCACCTCAAGGTTAATTTTATCTTTTTTACGCTATAAATCGCCGTAACACAATATCACAATGATATTCACATAATATGTCAATATATTGTCTGAAGGAGTAACACGAAAGAAAGAAAAAGGATTAAATATTTCCTGAGAATCAGTAAATAAATAAAGAAAAATATCTATTAAGTCTGTCTTAAGTGGCATAATTTTCTGCAGGTGTAAAAATGTATCATAATAGTTACAGAAACATATTACTATTTCTCCATACTTATGATGGAATTGTAGAATTTTAGAAAGTATTATTTTGTCAAGAGTGAAATGCGAATAAAATAATCGGGGTTTTACCTCTAATGCATTCCAAAGTGCGCATTCACTGTAGACTTTCTATATTTTTGTCTTATCTTCTCAATGATTTGTCATCATCACCATCTTCGGCATCAATGTCTGGTTTTTCCCTCGCACTTATAACACTACAAGTATATTTTTGCTATAAATATGAATTTTGGTATTTCCTTGGCTTATGATTCAACCTAATATTGATAGGCAACAACAATATTACAATGTACCTACTTAAAATATATGCCGTAACTAGTTATCCAAACGGCTACATTCATTTAACACTAACACTTAAAAATATCTAGTACCTAAAAACTAATAGAGCACTTAGTACTCGTTATATATTCTGTAGGCCTGCGCCTGAATTGCTAAACTCTGCTATGAAATCGTGGGAGATGTTACGAAAGGATATCTTCCGCGGCCGGTCAGCCTCCGTAAGATCTGTATTAGTAAGTTGATGAGAGCGCTTTGCTAACGTCTGACCGTTAAGTAATTCTAATGATGTCTTGCGAAAGTTCCTCGCATATCTCCTATGGGAGCATCTCCCTGGCTGGGCTCTTAGTCGAGAATTATTTATCGCGCTAACAGTTAAGAATTGTTGTCATACAATAATTGACAAAAAATTATAAACAGAAGCTCAATTATTTTTTATTTTGTATTTTTTGAGAAATATTAATACATGCTACTACTCCAGGGCAATGAGTATTAGAGATCTTTGTACATTCATACAACATATAATGAATAAAATAAAAATACATCAATAATAATAATAATAACAAAGAAATATAACAGCTGAAAAAAATAAATTTTTAATACTGATTAAATAATAGTAAATAAATAAAAACAAATGGTAACGAAAATTA
>NW_027111171.1:394145-423838 GCF_000696795.3 Halyomorpha halys | reverse complement strand
TTCTCAACTTTATTCTTTTCAAAACCTTCCAACGTTTCGAGCCTCAGGTTATTCTCAAGGATACCTTTATTTTGATGTCATTTTCTTTTTTAAAATCTTAAAAATGCCGGCTAATTCATTTACATTTGCAAATAAAATGCAAGGATACAGAGCCACTGTTGTTCCAACCTTCTTGGAGGATTATAAGGTTGTTTGGACTGGATAGGGATTGTGCAAAGAGATTTTGCGGGGTAAAGAGTTCGCTACTAAGAATCGGTATTAAGTAAAAAAAAGTACCCGAATTTCATTTCGTTCCCGGCTTTCGTCGAAGATAAAAAAAACCATGGCAAGAAAGAGTATTGGAGCGAAGGAAAAAGAAGGTATGGAATTTCATAGTGAAGAAGATTGGATAAGAAACGTTCTGTTAAAAGCTGAGGGTTGGTGGAATGTTTTATGCTTTGGAAGACCGAGAACATATTAAGGGAGTAAACAGGAGTTTTGAACTTTGCACACTCAGCTCTATACTGATATAGCGTGTTATTAAGCATCATATTAACAATCACTCCTATTGTCATGTTACAACACATCGTACTCATAAATTATATGTATACACGTAACATATCATTGGCTATTTCCTCTTTCAAATACACCTTGGCTCGACATTTGCCCCGTGTGAACCCAAGTTACGTCATCATAGCTAACAAACTGTCCGGTCAGTTATATTATGTAAAGGAAATCAACTATATACTATTTCATCATCCTGCAATATCCTGCTATCTTCGACCCTTTGATATTATGCATCCTTGACTAGCTGCTTGTGTGGAATCCAAGTACAAAAATAATTCAAGTTAGCTCTCCAGAATCGGTAACACCATGGTTCATGTTTGTCTAGGGCGGAATAGAACAATTAGAAGAGTTTAGGTTCTTCAATAATTCCTCGTTACAAAACACTATTTTAATACGTAAATTACAATGCATCAATAGGAGAGAGAGGGAGAAATACTTTATTCATCTATGCTGCCTAAAAACATCGGGTTGCAATATCACACAGCATACTTATCAATCCGTAATGGGACATATGTAAATTACATACAATTACATGGTATAATAAGATATAAAGAAAACAATTTTTTTCCCCCACAGGTTTCCTTTTACAATCAATTTCAGTCTATACACCAAATACAAATATTTCAATTCATTCCTTTTTTCTTTCCCATTTCTGCTCCTCCAATTTCACCACTTCATAATTTTTTAATTCACCCGATCAACAAATTCGCTCTCCGGAATTCACCCTCCTAGATCCTCTTCAGTGACTCGCTAAACAAATTCACTATTTGACGGCAATGTGAGATCAGACCATCATTTATAGTCACAGCAGTAGATCAGTTTACAAAAAACAAACAAATAGATACATTTTACGAGAATAAGACTAACACATAGATTCAAAGGAAAATATAATAAAAAGCCGGTTACAAGAAGCACTTGAATGGATAAAGAAGTTATAAAAATTAATGAATAAATAAGACAAAACACACAAATCGACAGGTCCACATATTAAAACAAATAAATAAAACAATGGATAATCTCCGAGCTAATTCCCATGCAGGTGATGGTGTATGATCCCCAGGGAGTCCAAAATAATATTTTCTGCTAAGATCGCAATATCCTCGATGCTAACACCTAGGCCTTCTAAGAAGCTCCTTGTTCTACCTGGTATTGTTCCGCGAGATCCAAACCAGAGGCCTCTCACGGAGAACTCTCTCTCTCCGAAGGTCGCGCGGAATTTTTCCTTAAGGAAAGGGACCCATTTTTCATATATTTTCTTTTTTTCCCTTTCCACTCCACCTTCCTGTTCGAGGTCATTACTTTCAAATCTTACCGTCGGGTCCAAGACAAAAGCCGTGTCATCGACTTTTGCAAATGCGACACTATCAGAATATCTTACGGATCCGTCGGTGTCAATACAATAGACCTCCTCGAAGCTGGTGAAGTCTTTTCTTTCAACGAACTTCATCAACTCTTCTTTGACTCTGTGGTGCCGGCGTGTTATAAGGAGGGAGTTGTTGGGGGCATTTTCCCAGCACATGAGCTGGTGTTTCTGACTCTCTGCCGCATTTGCGACAGGAGGAAATTTTTTAAATTTAAATCCACTTTTGCAATTTCTTCATCAAATAAGGCAAATGTGAAAAATTCTGCGCCTTTTGATTGAATTTTAAAAAAGCAACTAGAGCTGTAGAGATCCAAATAGAATCAAATGAAAGATTATATCTACAGCATAAGAGGGACCACCTCTTATGCTGTAGATATTCAATGAGGCTGGGTAAAAAAAAACCTGTATGGCGCATAAATTCTCTGTAAACAAACAAAAAAAATCATTAAATGGGAGCAGAGATAACAAAGACACAGCTTTGTAATCATGTTTTTACCAAATAGTTTGTTGTGGAGGGTAAAATAACACTATACAGATATAATCAGTGAAATAGATTTTCAAAAAATCAATTAATAATATCAACAAAAAAGTAAAAACAGAATCCTTGTTTATTGTTCTGAAATATCACCTAGTCCATTCTTCCACCTACGTCTTCAACACTGCATTAATGACTCTCGATATGTTTAATTATTTAGCTATTAATTGTAATTAATGACATATTATTATCGATTTATTGAATACTTCAATCAACGATTGTGATAATTGAAAACCTATTATGGATTTTCGATGCGATCAATGAGTAATTGTCACAAATATCATTTGGAGGAATTAGATAGAAGCTATCGTGTTCCTGATTAAGATATTCGATACTAAAACACTAATACTAATGTGATATACCTGTACCTTTGTAAAAAAAATATAAGTCTTCTGCTTCCTTTAAATAAGCCACTTTTATACGAAGAAAAATGCACGTGTTGATAAAAGTAAAGAATTTAGGAAGAGTAGTCGTAGTAACTTGCGTACGTTGTTAACTAATCTGATTTCATGTTAGGTCTCTAGGGATTTAGCTGCAACTACCTCACTACGCTTGTGTGTTAGATATGATAAAACAAAATCAGAACGTTACCCATTATTCGCCTTCTCATTTCCACAAGATTAAATAGTCAGATCGGATAGTATCTAAAGAATAATGAAAGAACTGAAAAATTGGTCATAGACTAAGGGAATGGATTACAAAATGAGGAAACTAGATGAAGAAGATGACGGGGCGCAAAGTGCCTAACAAGGAATGTCGCGGAGCTCTTCTGCGTCAGTTATTCTCAGGTGAAACCGCCCCCGGAGCCCTGAGGAGACCCCGTCATAGAGGATCCTGAGTCACGGCCGTCATTGCGCGATGACTGGGTCTACTGCTCCTTTCACGGGGCCCAGGATGCACTTCCATCATCTTCCTAGTTTTCACTCATTAACTAAGGGCGCATCTGACCTCAATATGCTCGGAACTATGTTTTCGTTCCTAAATATTTTCTCGAGGATGCAATTTTTATTTTTTTCTAAAAGTAACAGAAGTAGTATTTATCAGCTAGTTCTTACATAAATGACCGTCAATATTTGTCACTAAATCATGTTTGGTTAATGCAAGGTATTGTTTGTGTATGCAGATTTCAGTATTTAAATAGTAGTAGTGATTATATCATTAAAATATATTAATTTTTTTTCTTTTACATCCACACAAAATGACAAAATATTTCTATTACAATACGAAAAAATTAGTAAAAACTATTATATTCAAAGGGAGAGTAAAAATGAGAGGTTAAGTAAAATTATTATATAATCATTTATATAACGGAATTTTGGGTTGTTAGTAAAATTTAAAGTTAATAGCTTAAGGTTACGTTAAAAATAAAAATAAAAAAAAAAAATGGTATCGATTTGTATGGTAACAAAAATCAAATAACAATATCCACTAAGTCATCAAAAGAGCATTTATTATTGTCGTTGCAAACAAAAAATATGAAATCGTAGTCAACAGGATTTCTTTTGGAAACTATTGACAAAGCCCCAGAGGGTCTTGAAGTGGCGAACTCAATAGGACGAAATCAAAATTGGATTTAAAGTGGATTCATCCTTTCGCAAGACAGCTAATGCTTGGTAAATAGGCGAGGAAGGCTTCACATCTTTGCGCAAGGCCATTATCAACCTCTTGATTTCCTCAATAGGTTCCTTTCCCAAACCGAGTCTTGGGGAATTTTTTGTCTTTTCAAAGAGCCCTGTGACAAGTCTCATGTGACCGGGAAGGTGGATATGCTGATTGCAAAAGTTCCCGTCCCATTGACATCTACCTACTCCTGCTTCACTTCATTCGTTGCACAAATTTCTGGAAGAAACCGGAAAGAAGAGAAAAGTCTAAATTGCTTATAAACGCTACTTAAACAGTTCGCTTTTCCAAAATACTCTCTATGCAAATATGTTGAGTTGGGTAATCTTATTGATATCTTACACTATGGACCGTCCCTAATTAAATTTTAAAGAAACACTCCTATTGATATATTTATGATTTTTCTATGTGATTCATTAATTGACGTATTTAAAATAATAAAAATTTTAGGTGCTTTTTAAATATTGCTCTATCTTAAGGTCTCCCCTTCCCGTTTTAAGCTAAAATTTCAAAAGTGGTTCCCTATTAAATATTAACTTCCAATATCTCTTCCGTGAGATTCTTTTTTAACTTTTTCACTTGGATATATTTTATATCCTGTTAGGATATTCCTAATATTGCGTTCACTTCTTTTATTAATAATTTTTATTTCATTATAATTATAAAATTTTCTCTTATTTTCTCATTTTCTAATTCAGACCTATGATAGGTTTCGAATTGGTAGGTTAAGAGAGCTTACGTTTTATTTTACCAAATCAATGCAATGTTATATTTTTAATATTATGTAAAATACTTTAGATTATGTTTCAACATATCCAATTATTAAGTGATGAATATTTTTATTTAAATTTGTTATAAATAAAGTGTAATTAATCCTAATTATGGTATGACCGAAGATGATCTTCAATCACTGTCCGATCCTTAACGAATGAAACTTTGACCCGAGATCACGATATCCAAGTCATGATCTTAACGCTAGTAACAGAACGATGTGCTATCTGAAACGAGAGTGACAACGACTTTTCCAATAGAAATAATTTAAATGGCGCCAATAAAAAAAATTATTGTTTTACTCTTATTTTTCCGAAGAATTGATAATTTGGGTTATTATCTACTGAATGTATCCATATATGTGGACATGTAAGTAAATATATCTAAAATTAAATATACGATCAGCTACTTTTTTTTTTTAAATACTTTTTATTTATTGATAGATATTACAATCTGCCACACAGTTGTGGGCAATAAGTAATAGCGATAAATGATCACATTCATACTAAAATAAAATAAGAATAAAAATAAATAAATAAATGAAAAAAATCTCTCTTAAAATATATTCAAGCGGAAGGATAAACAAAATAATCAAACTATGTGTATGAAAAAATAAAATAACATAATGATAAAATAATACAATCTCTAGTCACATTTACATTCGTATATACAATATTTACAATTACAATTCTTAATTACAATATTTCCACAATCGACCTGAGGATACCGGAGCCCACTCTATCCCCCATGTGTGAGGGGTAGAACAGAGCTCAAAAGATCCCAGCGTATCCCCCTCGCCGCATCACTGGTAGTGAAGCCAGTGGAGGCTGAGCAAATGTGCTAAAGCCGCAAATTACAATCAACTACTAAATACAAAATATGTTTTAATTATAAGATTTTTCTACATTATTAGGGCCCCATGATACATTTCATAATCTCAATAATTTCTTTTATTGGTGCGACAGACCGTGGGGGCCCAAGGCCTCGCGCGATGTACAACGGAAATACATCGCGTGTTTGACGGAATTTTCATTTGGTGGTTTTGTCATTCCCACGCCTATTTTTGTGAGTGCGACCCATTGGCTTACGGGCCTCACAAATGCCCGGAGGGAGGCCTTGAGTGACGTTATTACGGTACATTGTGTAATTATATGCTTGAAAAACTCCCGGGTGGAGCGAGGGCTCGAACTTACAACCTTTGGGTTGGTAGTAATGCGCGTTACCACGCTGCTACCGTCACGCCAGCTACTGATCTCAAAACTAACAAAAAAAAAGAAAAATTGATATAATCAAATATCTCGATGTGCGAATAATTAATAACTTTATTCCTGACAAGAATACAACAGTTTAACAAAATATAAACCGTGTAACAGAAACAAAGCCGTGTACATTCGACTGCAATCGCGACACGCTTGGTTGTCTCCGATTTTGTATAATTTTTCATAAACAAACAGTTATGGCAACAACAACCTAACAACAAGAAATCTATATTTCGCAAATTTATTTTAGTAAATATCAATGAAACTCCTTCTCCAATTCCTGCTATTATTCCTTAATTGAGCGCAGCTAGGCATCTGTGCGTAGTTGGAAGAAGTAGCAGTTTTCAGGAGTAGTAGAGTGGTGTTTTCAAAAAAATTATTTTTCGTTATTTGAAAAAAAAATGTTGCTTTTGAAAAACTATCTCGTGAACTATTAACGTCAACAGCTCTAGGACTCATATTTTATAATTTACTTTACTTTCAATTGTGGATTAACTCTGGAAAGAGTTAGTCATAAATAAAATAAATGACAATAACTATTCCATTTCCAGACAATAGGACTAGGCCATTTTATAACTCTTAGTTATTAAATAATTTAATTAATTTAAATTTTTCGATTCTTCTCAATTATGAATGGTAGTCATCAATTTCAGCCATTACTTATGTATAGTTTTCTTTAAAATAATCAAACATTGGAGTGAAATAACATCCTTATTCTACAGGGTTCTTCGACTATCAGAGGACCTCAAAACGTACGAGTATATTTCCGTCGAATTATACAGGTTATGTTTCTTCTCTACCTTGTAATGTTGGAATTTCTAATAATGTGATATTAAAATCTGAAATATTTTAAAATATGATATTTAAAAATATTTTGTTTTAGCAAAGCCCTGGTTCATAATAAAAGCTAAAAATATTAGTCCAAAAACACAAGGATACAAACTACAAAGTATACTCGCTAATAATTTTTTTTATCATGATGAGGAGGATTATTAGTCATACTGAAGGAATTATTAAGTATAAGTCAGTATTGTACTAGTCAATGAAATTGTACCAAGTACTAACTACAACATTAATAGTATTTGTTTGTACCTTATTAAGAAACAGGGCCCAGAACGACGGGATAAATATTCAGCATTTCATTCTGATATTAATAAATTGGCAACTGGATAACCCTTCCTTAGTTCACTAAACCAAATAAACAGTAAGAGATCAAACTGAAATGAAATGAAATAGAAAAAGGTTCGTTAACGAGTGTAACATAAAAGGAAACGTAAGTAATTATTTTCAAAAGATAATAAATGAGCATGAGTAAGTAATTATATAACCATTAGTATTAGGTAATAAGCTTTCCTCAGGATTATCTAAAACCAAACCCGGTAACCCATTCTTATTGTAAAACAAGAAAGGGTCACCGTGTTTCGAGCCTTATGTGACCATACTGTACCAATGGATACGCACAAAAAAAATATGTGATAGAGAGTAATAATTACAAACAATGGTAACGTTTATTCGTCATACCCTATCTCCTAAAATTGGAAAAGGAGAAATAAAACTCTCTAAAGAATTAGTCATAAGTAAAATAAATGGCAGTAACTATTGCATTTCCATACAATAGGACTAGGCCATTTTATAAATCATTAGATAATTTAGTCAATTTGAATTTTTTTTCAATTTGATGGTCATTCTCCAAATACTGATTACGCTTCCTAAAAAAAAATTGTCTATCAATACCATAAACCATAGATTTATTTACTGGACAGATGCTTGTGACCCAGAAGCAAAGTAAAATAAGTTGAAGAAACATTTGTTTCGTAAAAAAAAAATACGAAACATTTTATCATGATTGCTCATTCCATAACGATGAAACACCGCCTGAATTCTTTCTAAGACTTACTTCTTGAGTTTGCATTACTCCCTTACGGGTATGGAATGAGTAAATAGTTTCTATCTTGATGGGCAAAATATTCCGGTTCCAGGAGGCTGGTAAGGATTCCCCAAATCTAGAGATTCTGTAATATAGAATGTTTTTATTATCTTATGTCTCAAAACACTACATACGAAAAATTGGAACTTGAAATATCAAAACATTGGATGGGCTGCCGATTCGCCATAATCAGGCCAACTCAAAAACAAGGAAGGAGTCTTCAGAAATATGGAGTTTCCTGAACTTTTGGCCGTTTTTTAGTGAAACCAAATACTTCATAGGAAAAAATAAATAAATCGTTTTTTCTTGTGATGTAAACTTTAGGTCTCGATCAGTGGTTGCCAACCTTTTTCCCCAACGGATCCTTTTTGATATAAGTGGGAAAATAACGGAATCATTCTGGTAAAATTAGAAAAAATTGCGGAATCTCTACATTAGCATTTGATACAAATAAAGTTATAGTTCAGCAAAAGCTAAAATAGTGAGGATACCTACACATCACTGATGCAAAATTTGAAGAGCATCTGGGATGGTTCATACTGTGTTGAGTTGATATGACCCGTCCCTAAATTATTTTGTGTAACCCCTCAAAGAGGCTCGTGGAACTCCGTTTGGGGGCCACTTGTTTAGACACTAGACTATATGAAGGATAGAATCCCTCGGCCAGAAATACGCCGGATAAACGGAAATGTCCTACTTAAATCTCCATCTAAAACTTCATCAGAAACAGATGCTGGTTTTCAATTCACAATTACATTGTTGGTCGATATAGTATATAAAGTTTCTAAACATTTTTGAGGCCGTCCGTAGCTCAGGTTGTGGGGCGCAGGTCTATCAGTCTTAGATTTACAGGCGGCGCCGGTTCGAATCCGACCTGGGGCGTTGACATTTCATTAAGTGGTGGTCCCACAAAATGAAAAACTTGAACCCCCACCATGCTTGGAAGAGGTTGATCACCTTTAGATAATTAAGCAAACATCACCTTCGCTGTGGATTGCCTTACATTGATTTTAAAAATAATTTTTTTTTTTATTCATATTTAAAGAATTTCAAAGTTTTTTTTCTTATCCTTCAAAAGTTTCAAAGCCAAAAATTAAATTCTCAAACTGGACAGGATATAAAGAGATTCTAAGCATTTAGTTCTGTTTATTTGTGCTTAGTCTCTTAGAATTGTATTGATTGGGTAGTGTGAGATACTATCCTAAAGTTTGAAACTCTCGCCCATCTAAAATATTTCTCGTAAGGTTCAAACTGACTAAATCAAGAGTTTATGTGAGACAAGTATATGTGACATCGTATGATTTTTATTTCGAAAGCGTTCCAGACTTAAATTCTCTGTTAACCATTCCAATAGAACCTAACGATTTTGTAGAAACTAGTTTAGAAGAACTCTAGCATTAGACATGTTTCTTTTTTCTCTTTAATTAATTCGAAGTACATGAAATATCGTATTCATATAAACTATATAAAATTTCATCATATAACATTCATCTATCCATAAACTTATATTGACCCTGAATCATATCCGCTGAGATTTCATAGCTAGGCCGTTCTCGAGCTGTTGTTTTTGGCGGGCAATTAATTTGAGCAATAAAATCTAAGAATCGGTCTTTTGCTCTAAATATTGATACATAAGCGCAGACGCAGGTAGTAAACAAAATTGATGCAATTATTATCACAATGTTGAGCTCGAATTGTTTTAAAACATTCACGGTGCCTGGTTGAATTATTTGAACCACCAAAAATAAAAATCGACTGAGGCATTTGCTCAATCGTCGCGTACATATGACATGGTAACCATGGCGCTGTAGATGCTAACCTTAGAATTGGGTTTGACCCATGCCTAAACACAGGGCCCTGCTTACGTTTGTTCCACAATGGAACGTACTCGGGTATTGATGTGCGCTTCGAAACCTCTCAATTTTTTTTTTTTTTTTTTTTTAACTTTTTTTAAAGTTTTAGTAGGAATTCAAGAATGGAAATTGAGATTCGTCGGATATTCATGAAATTCTCTTTTGTCAAAATTTATCGCACTTTGGAGCAATAAAAGGGATCGATACCTCCGTATTATATATACGATGTACGATAAGAGTTCAAAAACCTCGCTGAATAAATGTCGCGGTGGGTCAAGGAGTCAAGGGCGAACTGGTCCCAGTGAACTGGTTGCCGCTCCATTGAGATCAACGAGTTTCGCTACGGTTTCCTTTTTATATAATACGAACGGGAGGCTAGTCACCAATTACCGATCGAGGCTCGTAGTCTTCGATTCGAGAAATAGAACTCTGCAACAGTATTCAGATTAACATTCACTTCAACAAGTGGAGCTTCCATACGATCTAATCAACAGTTTCTGCATTAATCTTCTCAATGGCACCTGTATTCCAGAACTAAATATCGAAATAATAAAATGTAACTCTATCAGTAAACTTGAATATCTTTTTCATCAACCGGATTCATTAATAATTTCATGCTTAGATATAAATCGAGATAAATTAAATGCAAAAAGAATTGAAAAAAACTGTTATTTTTATAGATCCAAAAATCCAGAGATCTTAAGCTAAAACCAACGCTAACGGTCTTACGATGATGTTTAATTCTTTTATAAAACAAATAGTCGATTTGTTGTTATTGATGTTTGTTTTGGGTTTTCAATCTGGAGTGATGGATGGTGAAAATATCACTTCAATGAAAATATCACCTTTTTTTTATTTTATTTTTTTTATTATCGCTTATAATTTGAAAATTATGTATAGTTGCTGAAAATTTATTATATTTCTACTAGAGTGAATTAAATTTTTCACAATTTAACCTCAATTGCTGCTTTTTTTGGTGTAATAGTTCTCGAAATACAGTGTTGTTTGTTTATCGAAGATAAGAAATTTTAAATATGCCTACTTTCGAGCTAAATATTGGAGACAATACTGATCTGATGAGTAAAGTTCTTAGATTTTGTTGTGGAAATGCTAAACCTTATTAAAAGACGACCTCCTCCTGGATATACCAAATGCAGCAATAAGCTCAAGATGAATCTTATATTTGTAAATCATTTTATTTCACGAAGCTGATCAATGCCGGAATGAGTCTGATTTATGTTTATCACCTAGTATTTAATAGAATTTGGTTGCGATCTATAAAATAATTTAACAATCATTGAAAAAAATTAATTCATCTCATTATATCTGGGCAGGTCTGCAATGTCCTTTTTAATATATGATTAAGCATTGTGGGTACTGAATAGCCTCTGCCTCTTTCTAAGTTATATCAATGAAAAATTCATTATCGTAGCTTCAATAATTTAAAAAATATATTTAAAATAGAAGGGGCATAGATGAATGACTAACTAAAGTTCAAGTATCTAGATGTAAGGTTTAATGTTGAGTGAAAAGAAGGAGAAGAGGGATAAGGAGAGTGAGAAATAGAGGGGAAAAAGGGAGGATGTTTAAAACTGTCCTCTGGGCGGGACTCCCCACTAATAAATATATAAAACTTTTTTATAACTATCCATATAAAGATGATTACATTGATATAGTGTTTGATGAATGTTAGAAAGAGATAATTAAAGAGTATCGTCTGATAAAGTTATATCGCAGTATCGTATTATACGAGTATAAAAAAAATAATAATTATAGATCTGTTGGCAAAAAAAGATCTATGACGATTGGAATCGTGCCCTTTTCCTACAGAGCCTTAAATTCATAAACACAATATTTCTATTATATAAGTGCTATAAGAGAAGACCTGACCTATAGTACTCCCATTAACAGAGCTCATGAGTCGGTTGAAATTAGTTTTGCTCCATAAATGGTGACCGCTAGGGACCGATAGGCGATTCTCCAAGCACTCCTTCATTAAGCCAGCCCACGGCACGAAAAGGATGCCTTACGCAAGTCAGGCCATCGCTGAGATAAATTTCTCCAGAAGTTATGTGGAAGCTCGCTCTTACTAAGTTAAATTACCTGTGCCAGGTACTATTGCACTCACTAATTGCTGCATCATGAGCACCGGCCGCTATCAGCTAATGATGAAATTTCTGATAATATCTCCATAAAGTGATTTATCTCTAATGGAAACAATCACTCTTAATTACCTGAAGGTATTCATCCTATGCAAGATACCTGAACCTAGGTCAAGTTGGGCTTATGATGTCCTCAGTTGAACCTATCAAACAAATTGGCAGGTGAGTGATTTCTTGAGATTCTACAATCCAGATACACTTATTACATTAAATTATCTACCATCAATAATTTATCAAAAAAAGTGTTCACTTGACCCTCCTTACATTCACCTTCCCTCCCCGTCATAGAATCTCATGAAGAAGTTACATGAATAGATTTTATTGATTATAGTAAGTCCTTCATCAAGTAAAGCTAATGACTAAATGATTCCAGATGCAACTAAATTTACTCATTTAGTAAAAAGAAACAATCATTCCCTGTTTCAATGAGTAATTAAAAAAAAAAAGTTGAACTGTCTTTAATGTATTTGCCATCTACTTATTTAACTACTAAACCTTTCTCAGTGATTTTTTTGGAATATGCATTGTTTTGTTTATCGTGGTGAAGAACGCAATAGAACAACCACAATTTTTTTTTTCAGGAACCTCAGTATATAATGAAAGACAAATTTATATCAAAAATGAAGTGTAGAATTGGGCCCATAACCTATTTTCATATGGAAACCCCCATATAAGGTCTTTAAAACGCATTCTTTTTATAACTTTTCTATAAAAAAAAAAAATATTTTTTTTTATTTTAAGCATAATAAATTACACAAAGTTTTACACAAAAACAATTTTATTGGTTTCTGTTAAAAGTATTTGATGTAGACTTTCAAGTGAGTAAATAATGCAATGTAAAATGGTTTTAACGAAAACAAATTATGGTTGTTTTAAGTACAATTTTTTCTAGTTGATAATTTAGAACTAGTGCGATAATTTAGAACTACCTAATTTAAATAGATTTTATATACCCTTTCAAATTCTTCAAAATCCGTAACTTGTTTAAAGAAACACAAACTCCATACAATATTTTTGTAGTTTTTGAGGCTTAGTATCACTTCATCAAAAACTGAAATTACTTAGGCCAGAAAACTTATTTCCACATTAAACTTTTTAGCAATTCAGGAGCGATACCTAAATGAAACCACTTTTACATTTATACGAAATAAAAGCTTATTAAACCTAAAAGTATTTTAGAAGAAGTTTATCTTCAGCCCAATAGGCGACTGGACAAAACGTTCTCAAGTAAAGTGTGATTTGAATAAATAAAACCTTAGCGGCCGATCTCTTTTGACTGATTTAGCTAAACAAAACCATATTTCTTAAAGAACATTTTATCCCGATTAAATTGGGAATTAATTACCTTAAGCAGTTTTCTTTTCATTGCTTACCCCTTCAAAAAAAAAATTGTATTTTTAAAAACGCTTTAAATAACACAAGCCCTAAATTTTCTGCTTTTCTTTGTGGAATCGGATCAAAGTCCATATGAACTATTTTATCACAAATGAGGTGAAGAATGAATTTCTAATGTGTGTTATACAGATTCTGAAACAAGCTGTAAATAAAAGATTTTTTTTATAGTTTTAAAGGCTATATGGAATAAAAATCGTTTGACCGTTTTTGAGAAAATCAAAAAAAAATAGAAAAATCGATTCTAAAAAGTGGCACTCCCGGTCTAAGTATGTAATTTCGTACGACTTTTCGTTTTTAGCTAGGCTGTTCACACACAGACAGACTGTTTTGTGAGACTAGGATTTTTGGACTCATGGCTCTTCAAAACGATTATTTTCTTCGAAAACTCGAATTTTTAATCGATTGCTATAATTTCCCTTACTATATATTTCATATATAGGTACATGAAAATTCAAATCTTTCGCAGGTAATTTTTCATAATCGTTATGGCAACTTCTATAAACTTCATAAAAAATTGGTTTATTAATTACAACTGTATTAAAATATATAGTACCAGTAAATTTGATATCCAATTGCATGATACAGACATGTGGAAAACCTACTCGCTGATTTAACTCCAATAAATAAAAGTAAAAATGAAATTGGATATATCTAATTTATCAATTACATTTATCTATTACAGTCCATGCTTACTATTAAATAACATCCACTTATTTCTTCATTAGATATGCTTACCAAGTATTAAATGGGCTCATTTCTCTTTTCCCATATAAATCAAATGAAATGAAATTCTGTTTGAATATTATCGATTATTTATTGTCATTTCAAGCTAAAACAATTGCTGACTGTCTCATGCGGAATGTATTTTCTTTCTTTTTACAAAACGAAGAATGCCGTTATAAAGGTTATTATATGTTTTGTTATTAATGCTTACGAACTTAATTTGATAATAGTTTATATATTCGTATTGAACAAATCAGGCAAAGAAAATATTAAGAGTTGGTTGAAATAAAAAAAAAAAACTATATATATTTTCGAAGAAAGTGATGGCAAGGTCGCAGAGCCAGTTGGAAGACAACTTCCTGCTAGGGCGGTATGCGGTTTAAGTTACTCGATCCTGATTCTCGCCATTGTGTCATTAGCGGCAGAAACCGCTGGATTCTTGAGGTTAAACGTATTTTTATCCTTTGCTGTTCCATTGAATTATTGTCAGATTAGATTGGAATAAGAATGCTGTGTAGCTAATGAAGCTGGGCTGCACAACTTTGTTGTTTTTGAATAATTTTTTTCTCTCTTTATCTCTTGAAATTCGATACTTTGCACATCTAGTCCCGAACTATGACCTTTATTCGTTTTCAATATATTTCATATGCATCAAACAAGTTCGTTCTCATTTTGATATTGTCGATTTGATTGGTAATGAATCTTAGTTGCAAATTTTGAATCATTGGAGAAGCAAATGATCTCTGAACCACTTTCTTTTTAACCTCTGTTTAGGTTTACCACACCGAATAAAAAGATGGAGGAGAGAAACGGACGTGTTGATTGGGGCGATTATGGGTTGTATTATGAAATGCGGTGTCTTGAATATAAGAATTTAGAAAGAATTTGTAATTTTGTTTACGTGGACGTCTTTCTAAACCCAAAGTTCAGTACTCCGTATGCCAGATAGGGCATTGTTGAAATAGGCGATTGTTTGATAAATTAAATGAGAACCCCATGGCATATAGATTGTTGACCTCTATGTTAACAGGTTCACTCGAGCTGTAAAGGGAATTGAGAAGAGGGCTTAATACAAATAAATTAATCCACCGCATGTTGAGATAAGTCGGAGGAAATAGAAGTGCCAAAAAAAAAAAAAGAATTAGTCAAAGATGAAACATTAAAAAAGTAGAAAGTGAGTCGAAGATTATATTATGCATGGGTCCTTGAACTGTACACTCTCAACTTTTTTTCGATGTCAAGGAAAACTACAGAGCAGTAGTCCTTTTGATCGTAAGCGACGACTCACAGAACAAATGACCCTATATTCTACGATACTTTCGTATAGAGCAGTAGCATAAATAAAGTTCAAGGCGAACATCCAGAAGGCACCCCTACTCAATTCATAACATCTTTTTCTGCCTGAAGGCAAAAAGGTAAAGGATTTGAGTCCATATTAATAAGACGATAATTAAAGTTAAAAAAAAATCTACATTAAAACTTGTCTGTTCAATACAGTTTTAACCAGTATATTATCATAATATACAACTTAAATCCTTTATACCAATCGATAGAGAAATATTTCTGAGTCTGAACATATATTTAAATCAACATCGACATTTTTTGGACTTAAATCCTTTATACTTATCAGTACAGAATTAAAGTGAATTTTACTCCATTCTTAATCATTTATCTTATTTTATATGAAAGATTTTTTCAGACACTAATTTTCAGTTTGTTTCAAGTAGTATGTAGGATTTCTCCAGTTTGTAAACGAATAGCCAACAGGCATAATGCAGCCCATTTAATATTTGGGAATAAAAGACCCCAATTGGCCGATTTTTTAAATTGTTTTTGATTCATAAAAATAATTACTTATTTCTTTCAAGAACTCTTATGATGAGGCTCTTGAGGTTTAAATGGCAAACAGTTTATGATTTAAGATCCAAAACTATTATAAAAATAAAAGAAGAAAGCAAATATCACACCTGAGTTGATACTGCATTGTGTGGCGTGGTTAGAGGCAATTCTGTTGCGAAACGAACAATGAAGAGCTGCATCAAGAAGGGAAGAGGGATTCGTAGGCAGGAAACTAGGGAATTGGCAAGTGATAGTTTCTATGAACTAAGATTACGAAAGAAAAGACACGCATAACCTATCAACATTATTGTTTCTACCGTTTTATTTACCTCAACAAATATTCTTACTCATAAAAATATCTAATTAATTTTTTTAATAGCTTCATTTTTTTTAATGTAATATTTTTGCCATTCAAATTCTAAGATTTTTAATTATTTTAACGTTCTTCATAAAGAAGAAAAATTGTTTTCCTTAGTTATTATTTGAGATATTATTTGAGATGAAATTTTTAAAGACTTTTTCTTTTATTTATATCCGCAGAAAAATTATATTGAATAGAAAAAAAAGGTTAAATGGTTTAAAATCTATATACTAAAAGAAACAAAAACTATTAGTTGGATGATATAATTTTAATTTATTTAACTAAATGCTCTTATCCTCAAAGGTTATAGATTTTTTTTTTAATACTCTGAATTGACTACTAATTTTCTCTTAATATTATATAGTAAACGAAAAACAAGGTGTGCTTAGAACATAAGCTGCTAAAACAATAAAAACGGCAATGATAGTAATTTTTTTTGTGACTGAATGAAATTATATTTTCTAGACACTGAATATAGCTAAATTAGGAGAGATTCCGAAATTATTTGTTAAAATATGAATATCGTTATGACTATGAATATTTAGTCATGATTATGCAAAAATTACAAAATGAAACCTTACTGAAAGTATATACATAATGTTATTTAAAATTATGAAGAAGATGGTCAGGATTGTGGTCAGAACAGAATCAAAAATAGATGTTATAATATTTTTGCTTCTCTTAAAAAGTCGCAGAGGCTATCAACTTGAACAGCTATCAACAGCTCTGATAAAACCCAACAAAGTGGGACGAAACATCGAAAAATTAATAGTCCTTAAATATTTTTGTTTCTCTCTAAACATCTTCTTCACAATTTAAAATTATACGATTAATTATTTATATATAATAATGTTATTTAATTTATTTTATGTATTTTAAACCAATACTTTCTTCATCGAATACCATTAAAGAAGACTAGTCACTGAAGTTCCTTGCACTGTTTACGCGATTTTCAACCCCACCTACATAGAGGACCGTGATTTGATATTATCTTTATAAGATAGTACTTTTAGAGAAAACTGTTATTAAGACGAGTAATAAACCCTGATGATGTTTCATATTTTAAAGTGAAATCGTAATTTCATATTTGAAAATTAATATAATAATTGATAGCCTATCTCTCTTATGTCATTTATCGTAAAGGAAGAGCGAGCGAATTGCATGAAAATACAGGATTATACAAAAGCTCGGATTTACGACAGTAGAGTATAATTATGCATAATTAATGTTAAGTGAAGTTTCTCTTTTTGCAGGGCGTTTTAGATTTCATATTTTATTTTGAATTACATCATAAATTTCGAAATAAATTAAAATTCAATTTAACAATTTTTACAAGTATATGCTACGATGGATGCGAAGATGAAGGTATATAACCCCTTATCATTAATCGTTCTTAAAATAATAAATTAAATTACTGATCACTTCAATTTATTAGCAGTAAGAATTAATAGGGGCAATAGGGCTCAAAAAAAGTTTTTGAAGTATCTTGAAAGTATTTCTATTTTATACTCTTTGTTATAATTTTGCTATATTTGTCCACGTTTCTGTTACCAATAAATTAAAGCTGCATTTTTTCAAAAACATAGCTCATACTAAATTAAACAAGACTACACTCCCTATAGTTTGTATTTTATAATTATTTTCTTCTCGCTTGTCATTTAACTGCATTAGCTCTTAAACCAATAGTGTTCAGTAGTTTAAATAAAACATTTTATTCATATTTGAAATCGTCAATTTACATTTTTCTACTTCTCACATGACTTTGATAATAATCTTAGGATTGAGCTGTTTGCAACTCCCTTTATCTGTTACCAATTACTAGATAAGAACATTCAGTAGTTTAATATATCTTAGCATGCAAATTTGGACGAATTCATTAATAAATGCGTTTATTTAGTTACCCACATTATTTTTTGAAAAATCATATTTCTATAGGATTTTGTCATCCACCATAATGTCCAAATTGAAAATTATGGAGTCAGTTTAATATGCTCTATAAAGTCAATTTTTTTTTCTGCTTTCGAAATATTTGATTGGAGTTCTAATGCATCCGTCCACAAAGCAAATGTCACGATGCTGTTCAACTAATTCCTCCTGAGAGTGAATTGTTGTGAACACAGAGGAAGTGAAAAGTACAACACATCCACTCAGCATTAGTACCTCAAGTAGAAGTAGAAAGGCTTGCATTTCCGGCTAATACTTGTTCGATTCTAATGCACAAGAATATTCATCAGGAAAACAAAATGTAAACTGAGAGTGTTCAGGGGCGTTGTTAAAAAAATTACTCTATTATTCAATCGATTTCCTTAAGCAGCATTATAGTAGTTAAGTCATCTCACGCGAAACTTATTGAAAATAGTGAAATTGCTTATATGATTTTGGCATTTCTCTCCTGAATTGATTAAATATTGAATGGAAAAATAAGGACCACTGATTTTTAAACCAAATCATACTGATGCACATCGTACTCCCCAAGAAATTCATACAATCCACCCTTGTAAATATTTAATACGTTTCAATTAATCTGATTAAAAAATTTAATCATAATAATATATTTTAAAAAAGAGCCTATTACCTTCGGACCGATTTAATGTAAATTAATCATTAATATATTTCATTAATAAGAACTACAGTCATATATAAGATTTATTGTCGTATATTTTCCTGTTATCCATATAAACTTTTTCAGTATTTCTGAAATTTCCATGTCTGTTACAACCAACTTTTACAATCAAAAGAAAAAAAGACAGATGTTTACTTTTCAATACATCCTTGATAATTTACAATCTAAGAATGAAAATTAGGTGAATAAATGAAAAGGCGAACGAATAACAAATGTGTTTGTCTCATTTTCAAGTAATGTTTTTATATTTTTAAAAACTATTTTCAACATCAATTTTTTTTATTTATTTATTTTATGCCTTAAGTCTTCCATTAAGGCATAAAACCTATATAGACCTATGAAGTCCCTGTGAGAACGTGGATTCATTTTTCAGGGCCACCCCAAAATGAATATTGACTGAGAGAATCGAACTCACAACGCACTTAATCAAGAAAACTGGAACCAACTTGCTCATCTGTCACGTCCTCACATTAAGATCTTATATAGACCTGCAAAGTCACTAAGTTTGGGTTTGGGTCGAGACAAGTTTGAGGACTGACGTTTAAAACCTTTTTCTAAAGTTCAAGTTATTTAATCAAATTGTAAAATGAAGAATGATATATTATCGAGATATTTCTTTTTGATTACGATATTACTGAAATGTCGCAGTACTAAGCGAAATACAAAGTATTATTATTTTTTAATTATATATGAGGGGAGGAGTTGCCAATCTCACGGAGGTCTTAATCATGAAATAATTAAGTGTACAAAATTATTCAATTACAAAGATGTAGAAAATATTTATATTTTTTAAAAATGTAAACATTAAGAAGTTCGCAAAGAAAACTTATAAAAACAGAAAAACAAAAAAAAATATTTAGTTCACCTGATGTACACGTGGGCCTCCATGTGTGGTATAAGTAAGCAAGCATCTCATTTGATAATTTTTTCTTAATATAATCGTCTCTTTTTATAAGGTTACTGTACACAAATAAGAAATAAAAAAGTTTGGAAAACAATCATTTCTAATTTTTTAAAAAAAATTCAATTTCTCAAAGCTCGAAAATACTCATACTTAAAGAAAATGTAAACAGAAAGTAGTTTGCATAGTAAATTCATAAAAACTGAAAAACAAAAAATACATAAAAAACACTTTCTTATTACAAGGAAGCGAAAGCTAGTAGGAAATGATTTGTTGGAACCTGGTTTAGAATGAATTTTAAAAACGCAATGCTAGGTGGCAACCGCATCCAATGCGAGTCGGCTATAAGCTTCCTCTTTACATAATCTTTTGCAACACATACGGGGTAATAGTTTTTATCCAGGCTCTATAGAGTCTTCTTTTCCTAATTTTTTTAATTGATATCCATCTGGTAGTGTCAGTTTAACCTGAAAACACCTTCATCCAACAAGAACCAACACAATGATTCTGTCAACCTCTACCATTTCAGACAATTCTTAACTGGAAATAAAATATGTTAAGCAAAATATCTATGTAATACTTGAAAAAATATTTAATTTCAACTATACATGGTATCCTAACTGAAGATATGAGTAAAACAAAATCCCTATGACATTGTATCGGTTAACACTTTGTTTAGGAGCTATTCACCTCAAAATATTTTCATTGTTATAAATTATTTAGGTTCAAATAAATAAATAAATAAAGGTTTGTTCCATCTCCTTAATTTAAAAAATGTAAATATTAAAATTTATATTAAATGTTGTTCAAAGTGATTACCTTGAACTCGGCATCTTTCTTCCACAGCATCAGTAGTTGGTATATGATTCAAAAATGTTTGAGAGGTATGGGGGTTTAGAATGATTCACAGTGAGTTGAGGTAAGACCAGATCAGTTTCATATACCCCAACATAGTTTTCAACATGAAATGTCAACCACCAATCTGCCACAAACGTTCAACATCGTCTTCATGCCGTTGACAAGTTGATAGTTTTTATCCAGGCTACGGAAAAACACGCTTATTGTCTTCTTTTGTTATTTCTTTTTAATTTACGTCTACCTGCTAGAGTCAATTTAACGTTAATACATCTTGATCTAACAAGGATCAAGCCAACATTAAAATTCATATTAAATGTTGTTCAAAGTAATTACGTTGAGCTCGGCATCTTTCTTCCACAGCATCAATGGCCGAACGGCACAAGTTATGCGTTATTGTTTCTCAAGTTTCAATTATCCTTCTTCGTAAAGAATTAAGGCCATTGACCGGGTTTGCATATATTTTTTGTTTAGTAACACTCCAAACAATAAAATCCAGTGGTATCAGATCTGGAGAGTGTAACAATAACACATATCCAGTGCCGTTCGGCAACTACTGCTTTGGATGAAGGAGGCCGAGTCTGGCATGTCAGCATATAGATATGAATATTAATGTTACCATTTCATTAATAAAATAGTTGAGACAAATATTAATGTATTGATTATAACCTAAGTAACAATGAAAATCTTTAGGCGTGACTATCTCATAAACAAAGAGTCGACCTTTAAGGGAGTTTTTTCTTTTTTCGAGATTCTTAATTCACATTTTCAGTTAGGACACTTTTTTCAATTAATTAAATTGTCCGTCAAATGTATACTACAGTTGAATATTATTCGATTATTATTAGCCAAATAATCGCTGTTTTTATTCCTTTTTATATATCTTTTAATTAGCATTCACAGTTCTGTTTGACGAGCGTATAATGACTTTTTTTTTAGTTCCTTTTTTTGTTTTTCAAGAGGATATTGGCTGTTATGAATTAGATTAATTTTTTCGCTCATATAGCTTCTAAATTATAATTTGGATTAAGTAAAATTAATTTATGAAAAATAAGGGATAAATTTTATGTTGATAATTATAATTAACCTTGATAAGAATTCTAATAATAAAATAAAGAGGAAATTTAACAAAAGTGTAGTTGTAATAAATAATTTAAATACTTGACCTGAGTGTATGGAACGTTACAAATATTCTTGTTGATAAATTTTTAATGAAAAAGATGACTGTGATAAATAATTTTAATTTAATTTGAAAATTGATTAATTAGGTAATTATACATAATCTAAGAAATACTTATTAACAAAAATATATGATTCTCTAATGTTTTAATGTCTCATAAAGTAATTTGTTGGATTAACCTGGGCAGAATAGTCTACATATGGTTTTAAATAATTTAGTTCTAAAATTGTATCAAGGAGAGATAAATTTTAAATAATATTGTTAATTGTTGGAAATGTTGTGATCATATGTGTAATAAAACTTGTTTGTAATAGATTGTCCCTGAGGTTGGCCAAACTGGCCGAAACTTTGGACTTATAAATTGAATAAATATGTTTTGAGACTAAAATGGATAAAATTTTATTTATTTAAATAATAATTTTGGTGTTCTGAATCTGTTAAGATTTCATTAGCTTGGCATTACTGATTCTTATTTTTCTGGTCATATTCTTTTGGCTTCTGATGAAAAGACCTTTTTTTAGTGTTTGTATCTTTCCATAACTTATATTACTTGTGAGTATTTCATAATTATAGACTAATTAGTCTCATAATTAAAATCTATGAAAAATTAAATAAAATTTAATCCTGAGCGTGTAATTTAAGCATTCCTTTTTTATAGGTCGAGTAGCAAAAGGAAATATTCGATCCTATTTTGGTATATATACAGATGTAATCAATTCTGGAATGTGGGTCATTTCCTAACGATGAGCGTTCCTACGAAAATCTATGCGGTTAATGGTATATTTCCTTGTTACCTAATAAACTAAAATAAGTATGAACAAACGGGATCATAAACTCCAGGAAAGTGAAATTAAAAATATAAAATCTTCTTTGGAATCGGGTCAAATAAAGTTAATACAAATGATATTGCAAGCTATATTTTATGGAATTATATAACTTAATAACTCTTGAATCCTCGAGGCAAGGATTTACACCTTTTTTTAAAAAAAAATTGAATCAATATCTCTTTGAATTTCTTATTCCGTATATTCCAGTGACAGGGTTGAGAGAGAAGCGCCGGGATCTTTTGGAGTACTGCTCCTCCACCTATGTGAATTTCCTAGCTATATATAATGTATTTATTGTAAATAGAAATTATTTTGTTTGGAATATTATTTTACTGTATGTATAAATTATTTTTTAATATTTTTATTATTTATTTGCTCTTTCATTTTTATTTTGTCATCATTTAACTTATTTATTTGTAAATATGGTGAGAATGATCTCTATGATCCTTGTTACCATTTTCTAAAATATGACGGAATGTAATATTCCACTATAAAAAAAAAAAATATAATAGTAATAAATCCAGAGTATTGTTTATAAATAGGTCTTCTTTTAATAGCATTGTAATTTCATATCTGTGCATAAAATGGGAATAAATTATCGAATCGAGGTCTGATAAAAAGCTCAATTCCGGCGACAGTAGATTGGGATGTTATGACTCTTCAGTGAATCAAACTGGAATTTCAGCGATGTTCGTGCCAAGGGAAGCTGATGGAATAGAGTTCTCATGTAATATAAACCGGTCGTTTCAGATAGGAAGTAAAACGAAAGACTTTGTTTTAAGAAACCAAAGAATTAAAAAATCGAGCTTAATCTTACCATCTTAGTAATCTTAGAAACCAAACTAAGTTCCAAGACAGAGGCCTACTTACCACTTTCAGCCCTCGAACATTAAAGATAAGGATTCGAAGCAGAAATATACCTTAGCATTAGTCCGTTATCCAACATAAAGAAGATACTTTTTTTTTTAATACTTTTTATTTATTGATAGATATTACAATCTACCACACAGTTGTGGGTAATAATAGGTAATAGTGATGAATTATCACATTCATACTAAAATAAAATAAAATGAGAATGAAAATAAATAAATGAATGAAAAAAGTTCATTTATTTATTTTTTTGAAAAAAATAAAATCTCTCTTAAAATATATACTAACAGAAAGATAAACAAAATGAACATAATCAAACTATGTGTATGAAAAAATAAATAAATAAAATAAAATCATGATAAAATTAAAAGAATCTCACATTTACACTCTTATATTCAATATTTACACAATCGACCTGAGGATTCTTGAGCCCACTCTATCCCCCACGTGTGAGGGTTCAAAAGATCCCACCGCATCCCTCTCGCCGCATCACTGGTAGTGAGCCAGTGGAGGCTGAGTAAGTGCGCTAAAGCCGCAAACACTCAACTTGAGGGGAGCATCTGACCATTGGAAGAGAAATTAGTGTCATGATATCTTCAAAATTAAACTATTGCGTAAGTGATTTAATTTTAATTTGAAAGTCACTTTCAAATAAAGCGAATATAACTCTTCTCTGATAAATAAATTTCTTCTCTCTATATTAAAACACTAATGTAATGAACAAACGTTTTGGAAAGTACTAACGGTCATTTTCAAGTGCTATGTATGATTAGGGACTACAACTTACATATTTATTTATTTCTAACAAAAGGAACATGGTCTGGTTGTGGTCAAATAAAAACTCAAATAGTGATTAAACAATTTATATTGAGTCATCGTTTCGACCCACGTTGCGGGTCCTCATCGGGGGCTAAAAAAGATACAAATACTTAAATGAAAAATTAAAAAAATGTAAAAATTTCATAAGAATAATAAAAGATATTTAGACAATAAAGGGAAACGGAAATAATAATAAGAAATTTGTACTTTACTTTATTTTTTATTATTACCTTATTATATTTATTTATAATTTTTATTTATTTGATTACTTTATTTTATTATTTATTATTACTAATTTATTTGTACTTTATTTATTTTATTAGTTTGTACTTTATTTTATATTTCTTCTTTCTATCCGCTATTATTTCCTTTTCCATCAATTGTCTATTTACCTTTTATTATTCTTATTTAATTTTTACGTTTTATTGTACATCTTATTAATTTTTCATTTACTTTTTTATTTTAAGTGTTTGTATCTTTTTTAGCCCTGATGAAGCTCTGCAACGTGGAGCGAATCTTTGGCTCAATATAAGTTGTTGAGTGTTTATTCGACCGCACTCGGACCCTCTTTCTTTGTTACTACACACAGTCAATTAGCGATTTTCCAGTGTGGTGATTAATATTATCCTATCGTAAATTTAGTTTCACAGCTTCAATATCACTCGTTTAAAAGGTTACAGTTTAGTCATACTTTGTCTAATATAATTTAGTCAATCTAAAATAAATAAGAAAACAAAATAAAATAGAATTTTTAATATAATGAAAACATGGTTTATCTTAGCGGTGAGGTAAGTTGGAAAATTTGATTTTGGTCTAAGATAGTGATGTTAGTCTAAATAGTTTAACACAAAGTGCAAATTAAAGAATTATAACTAACTATAAATAGTGGACAATATAATATGTTGTTAATAGTGTAATTGTTTCCCCGTATTTAATTGTGTATTATAGGTTAAATTCACTAAATCATCTTAAGGTTAATTAAAGTAGGATAACTTATAATTCATAATGGCCTAAGAATGTAGAGACTAAAAGGATACATTTTGTTTTTAGATTCTTTCTATTATCTTATATTCTTTTTTTTAAAAGGATAACATTCAGTCAAAAATTAAAATCAAATAGTTTAACAACAATAAAAGTAGAGCAAAACCAGTGAGGTTATCGGGTGGTTTTCCTTTATATTCCGTTCACTACGTACATAAACAACAGGATTTCAGCAGTTATGAAAATTCCCTATAGTTTTACTACTTGGATTTTCTGTTTTTTATTTTGACTGACCCAGGTGAAATTCGAAACCACAACGCTCTAAACTAAGAGGTCCGGGATCCTCACCCTAACGTGATGAGCCATCACGTCCTCAACTTCAATATCTAACGCCTTCAGTTTTAAAACTTGGTAAGCGAAATTTTTTATGAATTAAATTTTGACACTGGCTCTTTTAAGGCTAATTTCATAAATTATTAAAAGAACCTTAACAATGGGGATTTGATTTCTTGTGGTATGGTAACTGATAGTTGAAGGTAAAATATTGTAATTAACAAACATTTTAATATTGTAAAAGCTTTAATTTTCTCAGTTACCATATACCTATTAACTGATAGGCTAATTACAAAAAACACTGAGATAATTTCACAAATGCAATCCTTTTGTAATACTTTTATACAGCTGTTTGTTTGCATCCTTATCATATATATTAACAAAGTATGTCCAACGTTTAGGATCCAATTTATAAATAAATGAAGAATCTTATTATTTATTTATTGCTGTAAGAAGAATATTCTTGGTGACTATTATTATTACGTGGGTTAATTCCATTATTGATGATGGTACCAAGTCCTCCTACACCTAGACAGGTTTATTAGTCATGAAGACGGGGCCGTTGTGAAACATTCGAATCCCTAAGTGCTTTCGGACAGACTGCTCTCGAAGGACTTTCACTTCCCGAGAACAGTTGGACTTGTGCCCCTCAACATCGATGGGGCAGCAGCCAACCCGTGACGTGTGAAGAGTGCAGGAGTGGTCTTCTAGGAAGGTACTAACACACAGGGCTATATAAATAATTTATAGCAAGCAATCGCTATGTCGGCGTAATAGTATTTGTGTCTAGTCCTGTGGTCTCCAAACTATATATACCCTATGGGCTACACTTAATTCTTTAGTGGAAAGTCCCAAGAGTCTAAGGCTAAGCTTACCCATAACACCACCAGACTTATGTTATTAAATGTATACATATTTTTATTAATTATAGAGGTTAAACATCTAGTCACCATTTTATATAATGTAATATAACTTCATCTTCAAATAAACTGTCACTTTTGAAATCTGAAAACGTAAAATACATCTGTTCTTGTTCTACGTTACAACAGTGTGTACGCAATATGAAACATTTTTAGTGTTTGTTCATTTTTCAAGTGGTATACATTTTTAATTATTAAATATCTATCATCTTAATGGATATTTTGTACTTTATTATAATAGGCAATATTATAGAACAAGAAAATCATAATTACTTGATGTATGAGTAGTGGAAATTTGATTATAGTCTATGTTAACACATTTTAATTGAATATTATGTTTAACCAAAATTTATTAGAAAAATTCAACAATAATAATGTTAAATAGTTTTTCATAGTTTAAGTAGTAATTAATGTTTGAGGAATCTAATGTATAGTTGTTTTTATTGTGAAAATGTTTTTATAGAGGAAAATTAATGCAAGCTGCAACAACCCAGAGCAATGGGTATTAGAGCTCTAAGTGTATATTCATACTACATAAACAAAGCGAAATTTTGAAAAAAAAAAAATTATAATAAATGAAATAGAAATATAACAACAATAATAATGAAGAAATATCATAATTATAAAAAACGTAAAGCAATATAACAATATAACCTATAATAAATAATAGAAAAGTAATATAAACATAAGGTCACGAATATAAAAATAAAATCTATCTTAACATGCATTCATAACTATATACAATATTTACAGTCTACCTTGGAAACTCTGCAACAAAGTTTGCCTCCCTCATGCGAAAGGCAAATCAGGTCTTCAAGAGATCCCTGCGCTTGCCTCTCTGGCACGTTATTGATATTAAAGGACAGTGGAGACTGAACTCAATCTCGCAAAAGTGTAAATAGGTAGAATTTTTTTAAACATGTATGGACAACTATTTTTTTTTTTAATCCAATATTTGTACTTCCTATTTTGATTAATTGATATTCTACAGAATTTGTAGGTACATTTTTGTAAATGTTAAAAGCTCATTTGTTTACTTATATCTTCCCCGTTAATTTTTCTTTATTCAGAACTCATTAATTAAATCAAAAACATTTGACATCTTCAGGTTCACTACAATATACATTCCATTTCTTTTATTTAATATTTAAATTAAAATTACTATTGAGCTTTGATATAATTACATTAATTAACTAACATTTTTGTCTTATTTTTCAATTATCATATTTTGATATTACATAATACCTCCTTCTAGTTAGCTCTATACGTTATATCTAAGCCCATATTGAATGATATTTTTTGTTTATTCTGTCTGGGTTATTCATTATAGCCTTCTCACTTCAATTTCTTATTTTATTAATTTTATCTTAGAAAAACTGTCTTTTCAACGTCCCTACATCTTCAGCCTCCAATTATAGAATTGGTTAATTATAGATATGGTAAGCCATAGGGCTACATCAAAATCAGACTTCAATTTTCTGAATATTCTTTGTGGGTAATTAAGTATAGCCTTCTAGCTTCAAATTCTTATTTTAATTAATTTTACCCTGGTAAGATAGTCCTTTCAAAGTTTCGGATGGGTCGTCCATCTTCAGGCTCCAACTCAAAAAATATAATGGTGTAACATTTGTTTAAAGTTTACAATAAAAAATATTTAAACATTAAAGAATTATAATGAGGATTAACGTGTTATTTAATATATATATCCACGTTTTGAATTGTTCATGCCATAATTCAATTATTTTTCTTGTTTTTTTTCTTATTTTAATAAGAACATTTTATATAGTTAGGGGTGTCATTTGTATGACTATACCCCCTCATAATCAACTGTTAAAAAATATATAATATAAGTTATATCAACCATGTAAGACCCACTAGGCCAATCTGGTATAAAAATAAAATAAAATATCAAATCAATTGTTTTGTTTAAAAAGAATTTTCAATAATTTTTTCATAATTTAAAATATGATTACCATCTGTTGTGATATTTGGTAATAATTATTATCTCTATGGTAATTATATTTTATATTTAATTAATAATATCTTATGCATATTGCAGTACACATGATGATGGGGCGATGGCCCAACTTATTTGAGTATATAAGTCGGTTGTGAATCACGGACTTAATTAACTGACGATGTAATTGATTAATCAATAACAAAAGAATATAACTTGAAGATGGGGATAGATACGATACACCTTGCTGGTAAGTTATTAAAGACAGATATATCATTGACGCTACCTTTCATCAGATAAGCCTATCAGCCTGAGAGCGCATAATCAATCAGCTATTGGTGATTATGTTAATTCGGTGTCAGCTACTGTCGTCAACTTCTGAACCGCGGCTCTCTACTAACGTCTGTTGATAATCTGACGAATATTAATATCTTCATTCTAGTCCTTGATTTTTATTTTATTTGTTAATTCCCGGATGTGTTTCAATTTTTTTTTTTACATGTCAACAAAAATTTTACAAATATTTGTAAAAAATAATGTATCAAATCCGTTATTCATTGTCTGGTAAACATATGATTTAATTATAGTAAACATATTTTTTTTAAATTTATTTATTTAATGTAATTTACAACTGTACAAAATAATACAATAAGTAAATATTGTATATGCTTCATATACACTTGAAAATCCTGGGAAGGAACCACCCATCGGTGGTACTTCAAACATTAATTTAAATTAGAAGGTCCCGCGGCCATCTTCTTTTCAGACGCCTTGGAGGATTATCAGGGATTGTTAAGGATGAAAGATTAAGATTAATGGGTTAGGATGGTTAAGGAGTTTGTTATGAAAAAACCCATATCTGTTTTGGGCAATTCTGCAATGAATGGGATGTTAAGGTCTTTGTGAATGACTTTATTTGTAACGTAATAAGGAGCATCGAGGATTTTACGTAGGATTTTGGATGCGGGTGGAATTTGATGTTTTGGAGCTCCAGACCTCAATTCCATATGTCCAAATTGGTCTGATTATCGTAGTGTGCACTAATTTTTTGTAGTGAATGGGAAGTTTAGAGC
>NW_027111171.1:370605-394095 GCF_000696795.3 Halyomorpha halys | reverse complement strand
CTCAATTCCATATGTCCAAATTGGTCTGATTATCGTAGTGTATACTAATTTTTTGTAGTAAATGATAGTTTAGAGTTTTTGTCAAGTAAGTGTTGTAGCAATCGGAATCTACGGGCAGTTTCTTGTCGTTTCAGTCTTGTGTGTAGATTCCAAGTAAGTCTCTTGTCAAGATGGAGTCCTAAGTATCGAATCTGTTCAACAAGCGTTAGTGGAGTATTTAGAAGGGATACTGTAGGACAGGAGGGTAGAGGTTTACGAAGGAGAGTAAAGGTGATCTGATGGGATTTATTTTTGATTCTCCAGTTTTGACACCATTCTTCAATAGATGTTATGTGTGCCTGTAGTGTTTGTGATGCATTATTTGGTTCGTTGTTTAGAGATAGTAGGACTGTGTTAGGGTGGGTTGGAATGTCAGCTGTATAAACCGAATAAAGAATGGGTCCTAAGATACTACCTTAGGAAACACCGGCGGACTGAGAAAAGAGAGATGAGTAGGCTAGATTATGATTTACTTTAAAGGTTCTATCAGTGAGGTAGGAGCGGATTATAAGGAAATATGTAGGGGGAAGGAATTGACGAAGTTTATAGAGCTGACCTGGATGCCAGACTAGATCAAATGCTTATTCCACTTCGAGAAAGACTCCCATGCAGTACATACCGCACTCCAATGTGGAAGATATGACATCAACCACTCGATGACTTTGTTGTATGGTTGAATGAGATGTTCTAAATCCAAACTGGTGGTCAGGAATAACATGATATGAGTCAAGGATTGGATAGAGGCGTTTTAATAAGAGTTTTTCTAGGATTTTGCCCATAATGGGCAGGAGTGAAATAGGACGGTCAATATCTTAAATACTTAAATTTAAATTATTGCAGCCGATTTTTTTAAGGCATCGACCTAACCTCGCCGATTCGAAGCCATTGACTTCTTGAAGAGGCGGAGCCACAGAACAAAATTCGACCTTCCTACTCAGGCTAAAATATTTTGTTAACATGCAGGATATCCCGTCGTTCGTGCTTTATGTTGGAGAATATAAGGATGGTAAACTAAATCCAAAACAGTTTTTAAATTTGTATTTATTACCTAACTTGAAAGAATATTACTTGAATAAATAAAATTTCTTCTTTACGTCTTCAGATATTCAATTAATTAATAATATCAGCATTACGATCAGTGTTGCTCAGTAAGTAAGGCACAGTGCTCCTATTTCACGAGCGCGGGGTCAGTCTTGCTTTAATACATAATTATGTATTCAATTATATAATTTTTATCAATGTTCAATGTGTTGGAACTTTGATTGTTTAATCCTGAACAATTTTTAAAAATTAAATTTCTTGAATATTCAAAGAATAAATATTGCTAAACTGTAACAATATTACTAGGACCTTGAACCTGTGACAAGTACTAGAATATTTTTGATTTTATGATAAACGCAGACAATTTTTTCTATAATTTTTTTTATTGTTTACATTAATTCAATTTTTTAAAAACACTTACTTGTCTTGTTCAAAAAGTATTTGTAGCAATGATATTATATATATATATATATATATATATATACTGCACGGCTACCAAGATCAGAATGAATTATATGAAAATATATAATAAAGATTAAATGGATAAAAAAAAATTAAAAAAGGCAAAATAAAAAAAAACAAAGCCACACACGGAGGCTATACGGATATAACTAGTATATAAACCAGAACGAATTTATTCAAATCAAAATTCAACAAATAAGGTTTAAAGTTGTTAAATATAAGTTTTAGGCACTTCGCACCTGTTACTGTCACAAACATTTTGTTCAAGACAATGTTAACATTCCATACTCAGTTGTCGTCAACTCACTTTTTACAGAATGAAATTCTATTATAACTATAATAATAAATATTGTGGTTAGTATCATAAAGAAGTCGCGAAAGTATCCTCAACGAAAGCAGCCAACAAATAAAAGACTTTATGGTTTTGAAGTCTTTCTTATTTGCAGTAATAGCAGATACTTCCTTCTTAACCAAGAATACCCACAAGATTGGTTTTCACTTGGCCTCTTTATACCGCTATTATTCAATTTACAAAAAAAAAAATTACGACTTAAACTTAAGCGAACGGTAAACTCAACTAAGAATAATTTAAATAATCATTAAAATATAATTCAGATATTACAAATCCTCTTTAGATGTAAATTTCATTTTCTTGTTTCTTCACTAATATTCGTCAAACAAAGGCTTTATTTTTATCAATTTTTTTTATTTTATATAATTTAAGAATCTAATCCTTCTTACGATCATTTGGAATGTGTTCAAGAGATTTATTAATTTTTAATTATTAGAAACATTGATGAACATAAGTAAACGGGTTTCCATGGGAAACTGTGCAAATCACTTTAAAAAATCTAATTACGTATATTTGGAACTTATAGTTCCAATAAAATACAACTAACAACTGTAATAGAATAATAGCAATAAATAAAAGATCGTATAATGTATTCCTTAAAAAAAATCAAGTTATATAATGCCACTTTGTCGGTCCTATCTTTCCAGGTCAGAGTTTAAAATCTCATGTAAAAAAACTGAGGTCTCTCTGCCCTGGGAATAAGTACAGTTGCACAAGAGAGTAGTTACGTTCGTTGAATACGCTCCTGGCTACTATGAGAGGGAAAAGTTAATAAGTAGTTTATTCCTAGTAATATCAATGAATAATCCTTTGCGAAAATAAAACACAAGCATTATATAGAGGAATGAGCTTGTAATTTCGCACTATATCTTATATATATTGTGGTTAGTAGCCATTTATTCCTGAAGTGCGAGTTTAGACACAACACTTTTATTCATTCATTTATATGGTTTTTAAAATTTATATATTAGTTCTTTTTAAATGTATTTATTTTTTTTAGGGAGGATTAAAATAAATTCCAATAAATCCCACCAAATCACTTTTACCCTTCGTCTTGCCCTACAGTATCTTTTAATAATACCCAACATATTCCTGTTGAACAGACCCGTTACTTAGGACTAAATCTGGACAAACGACTGACATGGAATCCTCATACAAGACAGGAAACTGCTCGTCGATTCCAACTATTACAACATTTACTAGACAAACGGTACAAACTTCCAATCCATTACAAAAGAATGATCTACATGACTATTATAAGGCCTATTAGGACATACGGAGTTGAGCTATGGGGCTCCACTAAACCATCTAATTCCTCTCGAATCCAATCCTTGGAATCCAAAATCCTTCGTAAAATACTTAATGCTCCTTACTTTGTCACAAATCAAATCATCCATCAGGACCTCAATGTCCCCAATGTTGCCGATTTGGCCAGAACCAGATACCAATCCTTCCATAATAAACTTCCCAACCACCCAAACCAACTCGTTTCTAACCTGGCTTCTCCTTCACTACCTAATAATCCTCCTAGGCGCCTGAAAAGAAGATGGCCTCGAGATTTTTTCCTTTAGAAATGTTTTTGGAGTTCTATCAATGGATAGATTCTCCACATGTTTTTATCATGTCACAATATCACTTACACCAAATGTACTTGATGTGTATATATTTTTACAGTTGTAAATTTTTTTTAGTGTACTGTTCCATTGCTACGCTTGTTTAGTTGCTATCTATTGATGATTTTTATAAATTTGTTTAATTAATGAAAAGGTTGTTGCAGATCAATGTAGACGAGAGTATGGAGTGAAACAGGGGAATAATGTATTGGGTGTAATGGTAAATTGTTATTTGGCTTTGTGCGAAAAGGAGGAAAACTAATAATAATAATGTATATAGGAAGGAAAAAGGAAAAACAATTTTTTGTTAAAAAAAAAATGTATTTAAGTGGATTGTATTTAATGTATTAACGATAATTGTTTAAACAATGAACAATGTTAATGTATTGTAGTGTATATATGTCCTATCATGGATTGATGTGTACGCTATGTGTTATAGCAACCCAATGTATTTGGACAACATAGCTATCCCGTGTTGTGTGGGGGAGAGGGCCCGATTCATCTTCATCTAGACTTCGTGATTGTAATAATGAAAATGGTGTTAGGACAATCGCTTCATTATACTAATTAAAATTTATAATTAACTACAGTATTATTAGTATTCAGTATATTTTTAATTTGAATTCTAATCCTTAATTTAACAACATTAAAATGTCTAAAGTTTTATATAAATTAATAATTTTACGTGATTAAAAAAAATGAAATTACATATAAGTAGCCAAATGGAAAATACAAATTCACATGGTTCTGAAAATTAAATTTTTTTATGAGTAGTAAAAGTGAAATATAGAGTTAGTACAGGTGAAAACATAACAAATTTTACAATTATGTTTATTCAAAGAATATCCGCAAAGCTCCTGGACATGACCTAATAACATCCCACATCCTAAAACCCTAAAACTTCTTCGTCGGAAAGCCATCCTATTCTTCACCTACATATATACCGCCGTACTCCATTCCAAATATTTTCCTGACCCCTGGAAATTATCCATAGTTAAAATGATTCCCAAACCCCAAAAGCCACTAGAATACACTTCATCCTATCACCATATCTCTCTATTACCGACCTTGGCCAATATCCTTGAAAAACACATTTTGAAACGCCTGTACTCCATCTTAGATTCCAATAATATAATCCCTGATCACCAGTTTGGATTCCGAACATCCCACTCCAATATCCAGCAATGTCATCGTGTGGTGGACGTTCGTTTTGTCTTCTTTGAAGCGCGGAATGTACTGCGCGGGAGTCTTTTTCGATGTAGAACAGGCTTTTGATGGAATCTGGCACCCAGGACTGTTTTCCAAACTCCGTAAATTCCTACCTCCTACATACCTTCTCAACATTCGTTCCTTTCTCATTGATAGATTATTCCAAGTAAACCACAATGGTTCATCCCTTCATCCCTCTATTCTCAGTCCGCTTGTGTTACTTAAGGTAGAATCCTAGGTTCCTTCCTCTACACTGTTTATACAGTCGTATGTCGGTGACACATGTGTGCTCGCAGTTAATAATAACCCATTAATTGTACCCCAAACTCCCCAACCCCATATTACAGCCCTCGAAGAATGGTTCGTAATTGGAGGAATAAAATAAATTCCAACAAATCCCATCAAACCTCCTTAACCCTTCGTCGTAAACCTACCGACTGCCCTACTGTTTCCTTTAATAATGTTACTCTCACCCCTGTCAAACAGATCCGCTACGTTGGACTACATTTGGACAAACGATTAACCTGGAATATTCACACAAGACTGAAAAGACAGGAAACTGTACGTCGATATCGACTATTACAGCATTTACTGGACAAACAGTCTAAACTTCCAATTTATTACAAAATACAGATCTACATGACTGTAATAAGACCAATCTGGACGTACGGAGTTGAGCTTTGGGGCTCCACTAAGCCTTCGAGTTCCGCTCGTATTCAATCCTTACAATCCAAAATCCTTCGTAAAATCCTCAATGCTCCTTACTTTGTCACAAACCCACTAGTTTCTAACCTTGATTCCTCTTCTAAACTCCCACTCTCATAAACTGGGAACATTAAATTGGACATAATTTGATGGAATCTATGAAATTTGTTTAAAAATAGATAAATACAAAAGAAGACCTCTTTAAAATTATCTATAGGACTCATTTATCTCTAAAATAATTAATGGTGAGTTGAACCATCCTTAAGGTGATTTAAATTTAGAATATGTTTTTGCTAAGTGACTGTTGTTGATAACAATAATCATTATTAATTAAAAATAGAATAAAATGTCAAAATCATGATAATTTCTTGAGAAAGAAAGAACCCATCTTAAAAACAATGCAGATGATTCTGAAAATGTTTAATATATTTGCAAAAAGTTTATATTTGGCAATTTTTAATTTTTTCAGTTATAACCAACAAATCTTTTGGTTTTTGACTTTTAAGTATATCTTCTGTCCCACCTAAAAAATATATGCTTTTTCAACACTTCCAAGTTCACTCTTCTTCAATTATTGGTAGTAAAACTGTTAATTGAATTGCCTCGTCCTATATATATAAATAATTTCTGAAATGTTTGGTTGGTTATCAAAAATATCTAAAATAAATATAATATATATAAAATTATCAGGTCTACTTTGTTGAAGAATAAAGAGGCCTGAAATATTCATCGAGTCGACACCTTTCTCGCTATCCTCAAATAAAGAAACGTTCCACTCGACCTAACAAAGCACATGAACGACACGCTCATGATCAGCACAAAGACGTGTAATGGTCGAGTTCTCTCCACGGATGAAAAGTTAGAAGGCCATCTCAGCTAAAAGGCCAACGAATTGAATGTTTTCGTATCTATATAACTATTTCCTGATTGATTAATTAAAGTATATCTAAAATGTTATTTTTAAAAAAAAATCACACTCATTATCCAAAAGAGAACACTCTCTTAAGAATCTTAACATAAATTTTAAACAATTTAAAAATGTTTTTAAAAAAAAACATATACATAATTGTTTTTTCTTTGGCACAGACAACAAATAAATATTTAAAAAATAACAAATACTTTCGAAATATTTGACATTGAGGAAACCGAAAATATATAAGTGCACAAATTCATCTGATCCATGAAAATTTGATAACTTATCTTTGCACAAAAGTACTGTGGAACAGCAAATCAAACTCAGAAATATTTTTGATTCTTTCCAAAACGTTATTTTCAACTCAAGCATATTTATTATTTGTATTAAATGGATTACTTTGGATTTTATAACTTCTAGGTAGTTCTCCTGTGGCATAAAAACTTCGTTCATAAAATTATTCCACAAATCGTTTAAGTTAAGGTCTGCATTCGTGATATAATAAGAACATCCAGAGCTTAAAACAATGTGTAAGACAGATAAAGTAATACTTTATTCAGTTAAAAATTTTTGTTGTCGATTACATCAGACAAAACTGTGAATGATTTTAATCCACTTTAGCCATCTCAAATAAGAGCAATGTAAATTTGGACTCAGAAACAAATGTATGTAAAGTAATATCCAATTCTATGTCAAATGAATGAAAAAGTTGAAATCGACTGTGCTCCTAACATTTTGAGTTTTCATTTTAAATTTAGAATTGAAAAGTTATTGAACAATTAGAGAAAATACGTACAAATTTATGTTCTAGATGCTTAAATCTACCTCTAAGAAAAGATTTAAGATTTAGAATTAGAACAAATGAGTGAATGGAGGTAAAAATGTATCAAGTGAGTGAATGAGTCACAGCAGGAGTTGAATCTTATAAAATTCTAATGCAAATACCTCAAAATTTGAAAATCTACAACTTTAAATTGATCAATTTTTTATTCAGACCAGCTATTTCCATATTAAATTTCCTGACAAAGTTAGTAAAAATCGTTGTTTTTGCATCGACATAATCCAAGACCAAATTTATAATTTTATGCACCCATCTAAATGTTTGGCTGGAACAAAAAATATCGGACACTTATATTGTTAAATTATTTCAAATTTATTTGGGATGCCTGAAATGGGTGAAAAACCATGCCATCATTCAGATTTGTCTAATTTTATTGGACGCCCAACCTTTTTTAGGGCTAATTCGAAAGCACACTGGATTACCTATCTAAGGAGACATTCGACAAACAGAAAATCACGCCTGAGATAATCTGAGGTGTGCTGAAATTAATAGAATATTCACGAATCGTAAGGAAGAGGGGGAAATGATTTAAGAGAAAAGGTTGGAGAGGTCAGGGGTGACGGAGAAAGGACCACCTTCCCTCACTTTCCAATGGCGACCAGTTTATCTCGAGTTTGTTTGAGCATGTAAGAATGCATGTGTATGTGTGTATATACAAATATATACAGTGGTATCAGTTATACGAATATGAGGGGGTACCAAAAATTCTTCGTATAAGTGAATATTTCGTGTAAGTGAATGCGCAATACATATTATGTACGTATATTTTTGAGAAGAACGCAGAAAAATTCCGTTATGTTTGTTTGTTTCATGTTGCTTTTGGCTGAATATATCATTCTTTTGCATTCTGTTAAGGTGTTAGATTCCTTCTCGCTAATTTCTTTTGCATATACAAAACGTTTTACATCTTCAAATGCTTCAAGAGCTTCTGCTAAAAATGGAAGAGGCAAAGAATCTTCGTCATCTGAATCGGAATCGTCCGAGCTTCCTTCGGTTGGGGCTGGGGCAATTTCTTCGATTATGGCTTCGTCGCTATGAGGCGTGCAGACTGCCAGGATTTTTGTCGTACTCTACAAAATATTCGAATATAATGTCGGAAGAGACTGTGGGAAGAACATTCGACCTCTCCGGAGGATTTTTGAAAACTTCTACATCTAGAAAACTTCCACCTCTAAGAAACCACCGCTTCTTTTTAATTTTTAGATTTTAATATTTCGATATATAAGGTTTGAAGTTTTATTAACCTCCTAAAAAAAAAAAAACAGTCGTCTAAGGACTGAGCTTGTAATCTCGCATTTTATCTTCCTACAATTGTGGCTAATTGCTGAGCCATCACCAAGTATAAACACACTTTTATTTTCCCGTGTAGTGAGAGGTAGATTAATCTCCATAAATGTCGTGACCGTAATAATGAAAATGGTTTTAAAATCATTTCTTGAATATCCTAATTAAAATTTAAAATAAACAACAAAGAGTTTATTTCAAAATAAACATTTATGAAACTTTTAATTTAAATTCCAATCCCTAATTTGAAAACCCCATTTTATGCTCAATAACTGCAAACATAAACAACATTAAAAAGTTTGAAGTTTTATAAAAATTAATAATTTTATTTGATCAAATATATATACATACATGCATACATAAAAGGGTTTCCTCCAAACTTTCTGCTCATGTATGACTCACTTTATTCCATGTGATATCATTGTCATTAGAAGATTATAGTTAACTTACCTGTTTCTTGCATTGGCCAATTGCATACAATTACAACTTATTTGTTCTTGGATGTCCCCATTATTCAATTTTTCGGAAATCGATTAAACATATTTCGAAATCGCCCACTAAATTATCTCTATTTGAAAATTTCAAGTGGCCACTGTGTGGTTTTGCAAAAAATATATAAGATAATAAAAATGTAAATAAATATAATTATCTATCTTAACTTCGAGAAAAAACAAATATAATATATATTTGAAAGGAATATGGTCCGGGTGCGGTAAAAAAAAAAAAGTTATTTATTTTAATTTTTTTTTTTTTTTTTGACCGCACCCGGACCATATTCCTTTCATCTTTACACACGGTCAATCAATAATCTTCCCATAATATATATTTATATAATGATCAAGCATAAGTAAATTGGTATTCATATAATTTTTAGTAGTTAAACCTTGCTTTGTTCCTATGTTTTTCTTGGACATGCTTCCATCCCTAGTGACTTGAATTATCTTCGAAAAGATCATATTTTGATTAATTTTGACACAGAAAAAAATGTTGTCTACCTCTGCGTTAGATATTTATTAAGGTTGTTATCATCTCTTAATCAAATATGCCCTTTACTAATACAAACACTGACCACAGTCGCACAACTGGTCCTCGCGCACAAAAAAAAAAAATAATAGAAATGTAATATAAATAAATAATAATATAACGAGCTGTACTCTCGATCATACAAGGGTTCAGAAAGCAATAATAATTATTGATTAATCATTTCTTTCTGGTGACGCAATATGACCCATAAAGGAGTTGTCAGGTTATGATTTCAATTTATTATCTGCATAGTAATGTGCTCTCAGTAAATCTGGCAACTCCAAATGAATCGAAGAGCTGCAAAGCGCCTTTCAATATTTTTACAGATAGAGAAAAAACCTTTGTAGTGCTGGTAACAACCATGAAATTTCACGTTTTATGACAAAAGTTCGTTCTGAGCCCAATATCGTCTGTATTTTTTATGAAGGCTTTATTAACATTTGCAGCGGTGTAAATCAGTTCGTATGGCATTAAAACAAAAACACAAAATACTTGACATATAGTAGGCTGATAGGAATGTCTCAATAAAGCCTAGATTTCACTAGTTTTTGCAGGCAAAGTTAATGTACCGAGTACAAGCGAGTAGCTGTGAATTTAAAGAGTTTTGATTAGGGTCGAATCCAGTTGATATAACTAGTTATACAGACAGCATCAACATCGACAAGATGCATTTACTAAGTTTTGAAACATTATTCGATTTTCATAGTTTTTCAAAGGTTTGGAAATATTCTGTTATAATTATTTGCACAGGAATGTATAGAAGTTGATTCCAAGAAATAAAATGGCGCTTAAAATTCGATTATCGATTTTTATTATTAATTTTTTTTTAAAGACTTTTGCGTCTGGATGATTTGAAGTATGCGAAGAGGTTATATTAATTTGGTGAAAACAAGAAAATATAGAATTACCTATTAGCGAAGAAAAACTAATATCCATTTGTGATTTCATGGCAATTTCAGAAGGCAAGTTCAGAACTATAAACTGTAAATAATTTTATATATCGGATGGATATGCTTTATTAAAAGATACTATAAACTTAAACAATTAAACTTAATCTTAAATTTAAACTTAAAAGAATTAATATAATAAATGTATATACCGGACTGAGAATTGTTATACAAACCAGTGATTTAATTAAAACAGTGGGTTTCCTTTATTCAAGTGAATTTGTTGTATGCATTCAAGTGAGAGTAACTAAAAGAATATGTCATTTGTCAAGTGCTAGGAATTTTATTTCTTGAAGTTTAAGTTTATTCTGTATTTATTCTAGTTTTGGAGTTCTATCAATGGGTAGATTCTCCACATGTTTGTATCATGTCATAATATCACTTACAGCAAATTTACTTGATGTGTATATATGTATACTGTTGTAAATAACAATAAATAAATTATATATATTTATTCTATTATTTATGATTTGTCCATAATAGCAGAAATGGTTATCAATTTTACCGTATTCCTGTTTAATTTCAATTAGTCCTGGATTCTCTGAAAAACAAAGTAAAGTATTCCGGAAAAGTAAATGATTTTTTTTTTAATTTAATGAACTCTTATTACAATGCTAAAAGTTGTATGTTATCAATTCATATGTTATGGTTTTGCATAAATAAAAACTTTTTTCAGAATATTTCATTTTTAATTCGAAATCTCATTAGCAATAATGGATATGGATGGCGTATGTGAAAAATTTGAACATGTTATTTGAATAAAATCACTTTATAAAATAAGCGATCATTTCTGGGATAAATATGATACATCGCTGTCCTAGTTGGACAATATAACATCTCAAAAAATGGTTGTTTTGAGGTACACTCGTGCATATACTCTTGGCAATTAGGATAAGATATATACAGTAAAACACAGAATCATAGTAAAACATATGTCATAAAATATAAGTAAAAAAAATATTTCGAAATATTAGTTTTGAACTGAATAGATCTTACCCATAACGCTAAGTTAACATGCATATCTCAAAATAAATAATAATCGAGATGTCACACTGTTGCACTTGGACTGCGATATTTGCTAGAAATGGCTGTTTAAGAAAAAGAACATAACACTATATTAAGTAATTATGTAAAACATTACAATCTAATGAATAGTAGCGGAAGGGTCATAAAATCTATGTATTAATTTTATTACCCACAGCATAGCGACCTCTTATTCAACCTACTAGTTTCCTAACGAGTTTATTTCATTTATATTGTGCTGTGAAGTAAAGAGACCATTGCTGAAACCATATTGTTACCTCATCCTCCCAATTTAAAAGAAATCAATAGCTAGCCTTTTCGTTAAATTAATTTATAACTATTTATCAGGAAAATTATTTGACAATATTTTCGGTAAAGACAGAAACCCAATAAATTGGCAATCGTTCATAATGATAATACTCTGTCCCACATTATGAAATGTTCAGAAAGTGGATTCAAAAGACTTCAAATAAATCAATTTCTTCAGTATCATAGATGAACAAAGTATTATTATTATTATTGGCGCATAGACCGTAGAGGTCCTCGGACCTCGCGTGATATACTAAGAAATACAGCGCGTTTCATGACGTGTTTTTTATAGTGTGGGGTCATCATTCCCACGGCTATTTTTGTGAGTGCCACCCATTGGCCTCACAAATGACCGGGAGAAGGTTGTGAGTGAGTATTGTATAATTATATGCTTGAAAAATCCTGGATAGGACTCGAACTCACAACCTTTGGGTTGACAGACAGGCGCGTTATCACGCTGCTACCGTCACCCCAGTTAATAGTTGAATAAATGCAGAACAATTTATTGTTGAATTATTTAGTTAGTTTAACGTCCTCTGATAATCAGCTTAGGTAAGAAACAGCGGGTTTCCCTCCATGTTATCATTTATTTGTCTATTCTGCAAATATGAACAAAACAAATAAAATTGAACTGTAGCCTGCAATACATAATTCTGCCATAATTCTTACCTTATGTACTATGGATCCTATTTCTTTCCTAACGAAAAAATTATACGTATATGCAAAAAGGTTCAGCGACAGCATTAGATATTAATGGTGAAAGCCAAATCTATATGAAATGTCAAGTTGCATCATTAGGTCACTAAGGTTATTCATTTTAGTAGTTACAAAGGTGAGTGATCGTCATTTCTGTATGCGAAATTAGCATAATTATTAGGAATGGCTGAGCAGTTCAATGCGAATATTTCACTACATGCTGACGCGAGCTGGACTAGTCGAGAATCGATTATCAACTATCGATAAGATTAGATGGAAGAGATGTACTAAAGTTTAAATGAGAGATTTACAAGCTACTCAAAAGCACATAACCCCAGCTTACTCCGCGCAGTTAGTGTTTCTGTTTCACTAGTCCTGTAACTTTTGTCATGTCGATATAGTTAAATAACTACTTTTCAAATTTCACTAAAACTATATTTGAGCCTTTCATTTGAAAGCATAATAAGTTCCATGAAATCATTCTTAGTATATTTGTTCAATAACAATTTAGCATTGAAATACCTGTTCTGGAACTGAGGAGGATTATTTTAGCTCCAAGTAGGAGTGAAAGTTTTGTAATGCGCGCACCGAACAAGGGTTACAGCATCACTCATGTGAATAGAAAATTGCATCCTAGATCTTTAATTGCAATGTGAATTGATAAACGTATACTAATTGATTTGTTAAAAGTATAATATTCGGAAGGAAAATCAAATTGTTAAAACTGCACTCTTCTAAACTTAAGAAACTGTGTACACTATACTATACCTCCGAGGTACAGAACTGATTTTTATCAAAGTTACAGATAAATGTGTCCTGGACCAGTGGTAGACACACTTTTTGAAAAATTTATTAAGAGCTATAGTTATGTGAAAGCAGAAAATTATTTTTAATAGCTGATTAACGCTAACCACTTGAATATGCTATATTTGTCTTCCCAATAAATAATTGAAGATATCTTTTCGAAACATATCTACTTGTGAGACAAATAAATTCTTTTCAATTTCAGTAACCATACATTTATAACCATTGTTAGACTCAATATATTTATTTAGATATTTGGGAAAGAGTTTGTCGTGATACGGCTAGTAAAAGTTACCTTTCCTTTCCTCTGTACTGTCGTGACATCAACTGGGCTAAAAAATCTGATGGTCAGAAAAATATTTGATGTTCTGAACTCTGTGGGAACCTCGTCATGAATCATACAGACGAAGTCGCCTCGTGTTGCAAATTGAGGGGTATCTTAGAGCTTGTTATGGGTTTTCTTGTGGGACATCATACATAATTCTCCAGAACGTATGGATTATTTTTAGGAAATTTTATAAATAGTAAATTCGATCGTAAGGAAGGTAACGAACGAGATGAGAACAATGCTATGATCCAAAATATCAGGGATCTTCATAATAGTATTTCAAATATATGAATAAGGTATGTCAATCTGGGTTATTAGATTATTACTTTATCCTAATTAATGATGGATGCTACAACGAAACAAGAAATTTTTTAAAATAAACAAAATTATTAGTTTAATTTTTTTTTCTAAACATCTTTACTTCTCTATAATATCTGCATTTAGTCATATTGCACTTAAAATCCATAGTTCTTTCAGAAAAAAGGTAGATAATGAGGGATTGCGCGAGCTTGTACTTTTTCATCATCAATTGTTTTAAATGTTGAAATGCAGTCATTGACACCCCAATATATCTTCTTCATACATCTCCTAATCACTTGCTAAGCCTTCCACGTTATTTGCCTTTTAATTTAAAGCGTATTAATTAAAAGAAACTTTTATGTGATATTCTCCGGGACCTCAATGCATCTTGATCTATACTTTTAAATAAACTAAATGATTTATGGATAGGTGCTTTTGTATGTAAACCACCAGTGATAACATGGCCGTCGAAAAATCCTCTTCGCCAGTTCCTATTTCTTGTTGCTCGGGATGTCTTCTGCTTTGTTGGTCAAAGATCAAGCTGCTTGTTCGAAAGTGAACATCTTTTAAACCAATGAACGCTATCTTATTATAAAAGATTTAATACGAAGCTCAGGAATGCCTTTCATTTGTGAACCCAAGGTATACAGGAAGTATATACTTACCCTAGGTACCCATTTTCCTGAGATACGGGATTGTACTAGCAGTGCTTCGATCAATAAGTCTAAGACTAATGCTCATGCGAAAGAAACTGTTAGGGGAAAAACAAAAAAAAATATTGTTGATATTAATCTACTTGAGGCAAATTTCAATTAATATTGACGATTCCATTTAAAATATGAGTGGAAAGACAAAATAACGTCAAATAGCAACGCATATTTCCAGAACACACTAACGAAATCAAGATCGACAAACTCAAAAGAATGTAAGTGAAGATAGCGCAGGAAATAGAAAAACATAAAATGAGAAAGTTACTATGAAAAGAAAAACATCGGAACCAATGCCTTGGAAGAAAAACCTATCAGAGAGGAACACACAATAAAAAAAAAATAGAAGCATGAAAAAAACGTGATATAGCAAACATCAGTCATGTCTTGGATTGCAATAACAGTCCTCCATTCAATAACTTCTTTACTAATATTTTTATTATCAATTTTTCAAATTTTAAAGGCAGTATTTTTGATGTTAAATATTGATGATGGCGACTAGTCATTCGTTCTGTAATAACCAGTTATTAGTTAAAATCAATTACGTCGTCAACGTGTACATTACATCGTCAAGCACCCGATTTCTTCCTCACCATCAGAGCTAGGAATCCTGTACATTTTTTTTTTTCAAAATAGGATCTTCTCTTATTCTCAATAAATCCATGTGTTTTCGTCGCGCATAATAAGTTAGTTAAACGAAAGAAGAAATTGAGGTGTAGTCTCCTACAGCGTTCCTTTGTCACATCACAATATTTATCAAATCATTATAAAAAAGAAAATGAAAACTAGTTTTCACATCTTTTTTTTACTTTAAATCTTACTTTGGGAAATCGGAGGTTGCGAAAAAATCATATGTCAAAACTAACATTAACGTTAACGTTTGTATGTAAATTTATTGGTAGTCTTAAAATAGTTTTTTTTCATAAATATACTTGATTTGAAGACCAAGGTGTAGTTTTTTAACTACTAAAATATCAAAATACACATATAAAATAATAAGCTGTTAAGAGCTAAAGTGTATTAACTGCGAACACGTTGTCATGACTACTTCATACAGGTGAAGCAAGTTGACTCTACAAACGTCTGAATAAATGTTTAATTACTGTATGAAAACTCTTCGTATATTTATATTTACTTCTTTGTCGATAAAATGAAAATAAAAATATGGAAACGTTAGTTTGTAAATAAAGTCGGAGAGTGAGAAAAAAATATAAAAACGCAAAATTTAGTTTCGTGAAATTTTATTTCCGTTAATAGAAATTTATTTTCGTTTTGACCAATTCCCTTGACAATGTCTGCAAGAAACTAGCAATTTTATACATTACTATTTTATAGGTCATTTTGTGTTTAAAGGGATAACCTTTAAAAATGTGTATTCTTTTTATCTGCATTGTCTCTAATACGTGTAATAGATGGTACAGGATTACCTATATCGGACGTATTTTCCCCGAAAATAACAGGCTTCTGCAATGTGTCGAAGGCCATTGGAAGGGTGCGTGAGATGCGCTTTATATCCATTTCATAAACCTTAGTATACGGTTTTAAAGAGTTCGGGGACGTTTGGTGTGTGTGTGTAACTTATGTGAAGTCGGGTGAAAATAATAATAAAAAGGAAAAAGGGGCACTGAAATGACTTACTAACTTGCTGGAATAAGACTCCTTTAAATCTCCTCTTAAATACATTTTGCGTATTTCTTTATCAGGGGAGTTACGATTACGGCTGATACTGTGCCTGGCCATCCCGTAACTTATATATATATAAACTCACACACCAAACAATTGATTGGGCCTACAGATATATTTTTTTCAAATATCCTTTCCTTAATTTTTAGACACAGCTTTTTTACTGTTAAAATATCAAAATCTAGACCAAATCCAAAATTTCAAAACACTGTTTACTAAAGGATCTGATAAGAAGAAATATAAAGATTTATCATAAATATTATTGATTAACTTCTAATAATAAGCTGTTTGCAACCTCCGAAGATGCCGTTATCATGACAACTCCATACCAGTGTTTGTGACTGCACAAAGTGTTTATACAATATTTTTTTGTTTCATCTAAATGTATATATGTTAGGTAAATAATTTTTTGGAAAATAAGCAGTACAATGCCTATAAAAATCAGAATATACTCTTATATCTGATACAGTTTTTAAGATCCAATAATGTTCTTCATTACCTAAAGAAGTTTTATTGTATTTTTTATCACATATTTTCATAATTTTTTTTCTGGCTTTTGTTATTAATTTTCTACGCATATTTACTATGCATCATAAACTTTGCACAATGCTTATGTAACAATGTGTACATATAATATGCTATTTGATAATAAAATTATAACTACGTTTACATCAAATAATTTCATGTGTGAGGTAATTCATACATTGTACGGTAAACTGGAGTTGATGGGTAACAACTTCAAAATCTATATGGCGATGTCATTAAAAGAAACATCCGAAGTCTATTTCTAAATAAAATAAAAACTTTTTTTTTTTTTTTAAATGTGCGACAATTCAAGCAAAGAACCGATTTACCTATTTTGACAAGCCCTTTGTAACGATTACGTAATACTTTATAATCTTTTATAAAATAAAATAAAACTAATAATAAATTATTGGTAATTATTGATTGAGAACTAAGATTAGAAGGAAATATGAACAATGAGATAGAAGCTATATTAGAAAAAACGAAAAATGATATAAACAGGGAAAAAGAATCAACCAAAATTAAATTAAATCTTAAAAAAATAAATATGAAGAATGTAGTGATGAATTTCAGAAATATTTCATATTCGCATCCACAAGTTTTTTGGGTTTTTGAATTTTCTTGAAACCTCTTCAGCTTGACTTGGACAGAAAATTTATGTATTTTTACAGGTATTTATGTAGGTTTACAATGCCTCAACACGAGGTCTCATCATTTTGGTGTACACTGGCACAACAAGAGGTCTCATCATTTTGGTGTACACTGCCACAATAAGAGGTCTCATAATTTTGGTGTACAATGCCTCATCAAGAGGTCTCATCATTTTGGTGTATAATGCCTCAACAAGAGGTCTCATCATTTTGGCGTACTATGCCTCATCAAGAGGTCTCATCATTTTGGTGTATAATGTCTCAACAAGAGGTCTCATCATTTTGGCGTACAATACCTCAGCAAGAGGTCTTGTACACCAACTAATTTTTTTTTTCTCGTTTTTAAGGTATTTTAGACACGATTAAATCTCTTTTCATCTGTTCTCCAAAATGAGGGTAAATGAAACTATAACCAACGCAGTTGTTGAGCTCACAATTTTTGTAATAATATAAATCACATTCTGATTAATCTTCATCATCCCTTTCTAGCGCAACGCTCCATTTCCATGTTCCTTAAGGCCCAATTAGCCATCATATTCCCAGAGCTGAAGATATTATCACACTTACGAGGATTCTTTAGATGGCCCGTTGCCTGTTATTACATAATAGGCATATAAATAAGTTCACTATTTTAACGTACAATAGAAAAATATATTTTGTGATTTATATTTATGAACATTAATTTCCCGAAGTGAAGGACAGATATGCTTTTCATTCTCAGTCAATCACTTCTCGAAACTTTATATCATTACAGACCCTACTCAAGGACTAATCTTGACATTAAATCAATCAATTCCTTCCCGTGTTCTAGTTTAGAATCGATTTGTGCTCAAGTTACAGTACTATGTCGAGTAACAAAATGTACTATTGTATGAGATGAACAAAAATTATTTTGCATTATAAAATATTCATAATATTGATATTTCATTTTAATTAATAGGTATAATTGTGGTTGACTAACATAGGGATGTACTTAACCCGTGACAGGTTTAATGGTGATGTGTTGAGAAGGTTATGTTTTGGCGTAGAAAAACTAATAAAAAAGGAAAAGGATGTCAGAAGAATACTCTATCAATGCGTAAACAGGACTAACTTTATTTTTTTTCAAAACCTCTTTATTGTTTTAAATTTACAAATTAGAAATATATATAATACAATAAATAGAAATATATACACAAATTTACATAATAACAAGACTAACTTTATTTGGTTCAGTGCCTCTATATATACATCTCGATCAGATGATCTAGTCGATCACCTGACGGCCTTTGATGTCAGCTGACATTTCACTCAGGCCGTACAGAGTATGTAATATATGTGTTTTTAATTATTAGAGTATAGTATTAATAACTAACGATATGAGTGGATGAAAGTGTTATGTGACATTTTTGAAAAAAAAAAAAAAAAAAAGAGATTATTACAAGAAATTATTTTTTAAATATTCCTACACACAGTGTTGTATACGTGCCGCTGAAGCGAGATCATCCTCTTAGCGTTTATCAATTTAAGTAAATTTCAAATATCCGTGATTGTTATTGGAGATGAGACTATCTGGAAAGTATATGATGAAATTGAAGATAAATAATACTATCATCAAAACGTGTAAACAATAATGAAATAAATTATCATTTATTGTTTAAGCCCAATAGATAATAATTTGCAGACAAGCATTTTCCAAGGAATGGAAAATGTTAATAGGATTGACATATTGAAACCAGAAACAATAAATGGTGTAAAGAAGTTGTATTATTTCATTTCGGGAGTTTTTAATTACAGAGACTTAATTAAAAAGTATTTCATTTTTAGGATAACATAATAGTGTTTTTATAAAATGACTTTGGCTTTGTATTTATCTAATTTTTAATAATTTTATTAATTTAATATGTGTTATTAATTTTTATTAATCATAATCCTTTTTATAGTTGTTAATACTAGTTTTTTAACTCTCATTTTTATGTTGTTTTTACCATTTTATATTGTCGTTGATTGTTGGTCAATTTATATTATTATTAGTCATTTATTTTTAATAATTTAGATTTTACCTAAATATAATTTAATTTAATTTTTTTAAAAATAAAATCCCCTGTACTGATTGAAAATTTAACAATATTTGATATGCTTTGAGATAGAACCTACTTTATATAGGGTTATTCAATAGAAGCAAATATTGTATAAATAAATAAATTACTCTTACACACAACAACTTATTAATTTTTTTAAACCTTAAAATTTAGTAGATTTGGAAGTTAAAACTTTAGCTATGCAGTTTAAAATAGGGATAAATATTCATTAAATTCTATTTTTCTCCAATTCTTACGTTTGTAATATAACACCTTCATCAATTCGTGTCTTCAATTATTAATATATGATTAATTAATTGTCATGTATTTTTATTCCATACAATACTATGGTCAATAAGAGTATATATAATTATATTGCATGGGTATTGATTTTATGTTATCTTTTTTTTATTAATGTACAAATGTACATTTTAAAGTAAATTTTCCAATCAGTTGTATATAAAAGAAGTACTCATTTCGTAATGAATATTTTCATCTAATTTTTTTTTTCAGAACCCCTATTATCCGAAATAAAATAGAAGATTAATAAATATATACGTATAAGTTTTTTTTTTCAGAACCCCCATCATCCGAAATAAAATAGAAGATTAATAAATATATACATATAAGTATAAAGATCTGATCTTTCTCCTTTTAATGTAGCAGGGCTACATTTTAAGGAAACTTTGTAGTAATAAGATGAGCTGAATTTGAGTTAATGGTATTGAGCCAAAATAGTACAAGAGCCCAAGAGGAGAGAGAAAAAAGGCATCTGCTAACATCAAGAAAACCTAAGAGAGAACGTCATTTAAAGATCAGAAATTTGCTAAAATATGAACCCTAAAAGAGATATTTACGTTAAATAGTTCTCGAGATATAGCTTTTTAAAAAGCAACATTTCATGAAAATGTTGTATGGGACGTACTGAAAGATCAGTAGTTAGTGAATTTATTTTGAAAAATTTATATCTCAAAAACCATTTGACGTACAGATGTGTATTAGCACTTAAATTAAAGCTAGTTTAATGAGCTATGAATAGTTTATGATGTTTATCTTCATAGGAGTAATAGTTTTCATGAAATTTGCTAATATAAATTGATTTATAGTTGTTCCGACAAATTTTTATTTGCCAAATTTATATTCATATGTGAATATCATAAAAAGTACTACCCCTACGAAGATAAGTGTTGGCAGACACATATGCGTCTAGAGATATATTTTTTCAAAAACCCAACATTACATACGAACAATTAGAAATTAAAATTTTGTGAGTTTATTTTGTCAAATATCATCATAAAAACTACTAGTTCTACAAAGATAAACATTATTATTATTTTTCATAAATCAAACTTATTGTCCGAACAACTATAAATCAATTTATTTTAGCATACATCATGAAAATTACTATTCCTACGAAGGTAAAGGTCATAAACTTCTTTATAGTCCATTATACTAGCTTTAATTTGAGTGCTAATAGACATCTGTACGTCACATAGTTCCTGAGATATAGATTTCTCAAAATAAATTAACTAACTACAAATTTTTCAGTACATTTTTAAGAAATTTTGCTTTTTAAAAAGCCATATCTCGAGAACTATTGGACGTAAATAGCTCTTTTAAGGTTAATATTTCAGGAAACTTACTCTTCTTTAAATAATGTACTCTTAGGTTTTCTAGAGTTGTTGGTAGTTTTTAAGATATAGAGCTCCGAATGAAAAATTAATGTTTTTTATGGTTTTGAAACAGCCACCATTTTTTATTCCCCCTACCTATACTTGGCAGACTCATCAATTTTGACTATTAATTATACATGGTATAAGTATTAGTCGTTGTACTTTGTTGTTTGTATACTTGTATCTATGAACTATTAATATAAGCTTTCATTATGAAACAGGTCCCAGGTTGATGATGTGATTTTTATATTCATTACGTGAATACTTTGAAATATGTTTAGTTTTTCGAGAAGCAATGATTAGCCGTAAAATACCATTAATTTAATTCCTGTCATATTAAATAATCTAAAAAAAGAATGTATATTATTTTTTTTAAAAACTCTACGAATGATGAATGGCCTAAGCTGAGCCTACACATAATGTTTCGTGGCCGTTAAATAACATCACAGGATGTTGCATCACGAGCTAAGTCGACTAGGGTCGTTTTCGGCGCGAAGGAAGATTAGAGCTGCGCTTTTCAAACATTAAGGCCTTTATTCTCTACAATTATTGAGATTAAGGCTAATTATACAATTTATAATTTACGAATAATAAATTTTGCATTATACTAAAAAAAAAACCTCGAAAACGGAAATATTTCTTTTGATCAAACGTATATACTTGTCGTCTAAGTGGTGCAGTAGGCAATGTCACTGTCAAGGGATCATAACTGTTATGTCATTTTTAGTCAGTCCTCTGTATCAAAAGTAACGGATGATTTGCTACGCGGTAAGGTATATCTGACGCCTCTAGCAACCAACTCCGGGCAAGAGAATTTTTTTATTTTCATGAAACGTTTTGGCATAAAATTGAAAATTTTTCAAAATTCAAATCCTTTACAACAGTTCATCCGATATGCATAGTTGAGATGGCGTTTTGTTCCCAAGAAAATTGGAATTGAAATTTTCTTTTCAAAAATGGTTAGGTCTAGAATACTCAGCTTCGTCAAATATCCTAGATGTTTTTGGAGATTCGGTCCATCGACATTTTAAACACTTTCAGAAGTTTCTGTTACCCCTAACTTTTAGCTACAGCTGATATTCCTTTTTAATGCTATGAATACAACAAAGCTTTCTGATTAGCCTCAAACCCATCTGAGCTCTAAAAATCTATTATTCCCATATCACAAAACATTTCAGTATGCTTGATAGACCGAATACTTATTATTATTAGTATATTATTATTATTAATATATTTAAGAAAAAAATTGTTATAGTCTATTTAATTTCGTATTTGTGATTGTAAATATTGAAATACTAATTCTACTGTTTTATAATCGTCTCTAAGGGCTGTTGACAGGTCAAAGTTGAATTAAAAATTATTGAGCCGTACTATGAAATATGCGAATTCCTGAAAGATATCAATATATTACAATTTATTACAAATACGAAATTAAATAGACTATAACAATTTTTTAAAAATATAATAAGTATTCGGTCAATCAAGCATAAATATATAAGAAACAAATGACATTGATAACTGGTGTATTTTTTACTATTAAACCAGAACGAACCCAGTATTATTAGTGTACCATTTTTTATTATTTAATATATATATTATATAGATTAAAGCTTATGGTTTTTATTCCATGAAAAAAATATCGATATAATCTAAAATTATAGCTCAGAAAATAAGATAAATAATATTGCTGCTTGGTTCTTTTTTGCATAAGTGGGACCAATTTATGTATTCTAGTCATCTATCATTCGTTGATGGTGATAGTTTTATTTTCATCTTAAATATTTGTCTGCTATTTTATGATAATTAATTTATTTTTTTTTAATTTATATTATTCGTCTCGTTCCCAAAGAATGATTGGCACATACGATTATTTTATATTCTAGTGTAGCTCTACAGAGCTCCGGAAGAATTTGAACTTTTCTTATGTTCCTTCATTATGTTGCAGTATTTCTCTTCATCTTTATGGCAATCCTATTTTTATTTTCTGATTATGTCAATTTTTGCTCATTCTTGGAGGATGTATTTCTCTGCTTCTCCTTTTCTAATCAAATTAAAAAATTGATTTCTTACCAGTTTAAGCAAAAATATTTTTCTTTTTAATTAGATACTAATCAATATATCTATACTAAATTTATCAGAAATATTAAAAAAAAAAAAAAAGAAGAATATTACTTCAAAATGGACGAATCTTCTTTTGAAAAAATTCAAAAACAATGATTTTGAAAACTGAAATTAAAATAAATTGCATGGATACTTTTTTTTTTTTTAAATTAAGATTTATTTATTGATAGATATTACAATCT
>NW_027111171.1:357874-370460 GCF_000696795.3 Halyomorpha halys | reverse complement strand
TAAAATATACACTAACAAAAGAATAGACAAGATGAACATAATCATACTATCTGTATGAAAAATAAAATAACATAATGATAAAATAATATATACAATATTTACACAATCGACCTGAGGATCCCTGAGCCCACTCTATCCCCCACGTGTGAGGGGTAGAGCAGAGCTCAAGAGATCCCAGCGCATCTCTCTCGCCGCATCACTGGTAATGAGCCAGTGGAGGCTGAGCAAGTGCGCTAAATGAATGGATACTAGCACAATTAAAAAAAACAAAAAAAAAACGAGTCTATAAATTTGGAGGCAATAAAATTAAAGATATTCTTATATTTATGCCAAATTAATAAAAAAAAAAAAAAAAAAAGCTAATTCTTTAGATAAGCGAAGGTAAAGAAAAATAGGAAAAGAAAAAATACTTATTTAAAATATATTTTTTCTTTTATCCCTTCCCTCATATCCCTTATAAAACGTATTTTTTATCGTATTTAATCATATTAGAAAAAACAGTATTATTATTTTTTATTTTTGCACTTTCATTTAATAATCCCTTTCCGATAGCTAAATTGACAATTAAAGGTTTTCTGCAAAAAAGAAGTAGCTCCATCCTGGAATAATTCTTTCCTTTTTTTGTCAGAAAATTGTAACTGCAATCATTCACTCTCAGGTTTTTCAAGAGATATACAACAATTATTGTCATTATAATTATATGCTATTATCACAATTATAATATACACAACATTACAATTACAGCGTATGCAATATTTCACTAAAATTTTTAAATAAATAAGGATTTTCATTGAGAATTTTTTGAACTAGATGTAAAATTTATTTTGTAGTAAAACCCACTAAAATAAAACTTATGTGAAATGATCAGGATGTCTATATGTATATTTTTAACCGAAAATACAACCCTAACACGTTGAAACACTTGGAGAAATTGATCAAAATAGAATTTTTCATCTAACTTCGAATTTTCATACGATTTTTACAGTTGTTGAAGATTTAAAAAATAGTGGCCACTTCCTTTTTGCAGCAAATCTCTCAAATGGAAAATAAAATATTCTTGATAATCATCCGAAATTAAAAAAAAAAATTGTTTTCCAATTTTATTCTTCAGGGAATTTAAAAAAATGGGGGATCATGGTATATGGCTGCTCTGAGTTTCGCGATTTTTTTTTTTTTTCCTACAAGAAAAACAATGTTCTGAGTTAACTAACGAAAGGAGTCGGATCAAACTAAAAGTATCATTTCTGCTGTCGAGAAACGGTCAGAGAAGATCTGGAGAAAGGCAGACGCGTCTCCTCTGCCATTGGGGAGTGTTCTCCCACAGAACATCCTCCGAAGGATTTATATACCGGAATAACAGTATGAGGTATTGGCAGCTGGAGAGGGGGCATGGGCTGTGCTAATGGATGGGTTCATCTTCCCGGCCAACATCTCTATGGCAATTGTTCTTATTTATTGAAATTTATTATATGTTTAATTGCATAGATACAATAAAAATTAGTTGAAAGCGAAACTCAGTATCGCAACAAAATGTAAGTCTACACTTAATCCTAGTATTGATACAAAATTAAATATTTGTTGTACCACAATTTTCCTACTATAATTCTGGCGTTAAATTTTTAACTTTTAATACTTGAGTAGTGGATCATCGTGTCATCTATTATACAAAATTTAAATGATATTACTATTTATTTATTTAACACCAGATCGGCCTGGTGGCCCTTACATAGTTAATGTAAGAGGTACATTTTTTTTATATTAACAAGTGATTATGAGGGAGAGGGATACAAAAGGCAACCCGAACTATATACAATGTTATAAATAATATAAAATAATTCTAATTAAAAAATAAATCTTAATAAAAGATAAAAGTCAACTTAATAACAAAAAAAATGACATTTATGGATTTAACAAAATAAATAATTGACTTCTAATGGGGAAAAAAAAAGAAATTAAGATAAAATAAAATTTTTGAGTGACAATAACAGAACTGATAAATATAGAATTTATAACAGGATGTCCTGCAGCAGCCTGGGCTTCAGTCTTCGGGTTGTGGTTGGGTTTCCCAAATTGTAGGTCACTGCTCCTTTAACTGTAGGTAACTGGGAGTGGAACTTCATGAACCTTTTTTTGATGTAATCCTCTACTGTCTCTATTTGCAATTCCCCTTGCAATTGGGCTGTTGCTTACAAACCAAGGAGCATCCACTGCAAATTATGATAAATATATTTTTTTAGTAGGTTTTGAAATGTACCAAACGAAAAAAAAAAGTTAATTTTAATGTCAAAGAGCCTACATAGATGTGTTTAATGCTCAATTGACAATCAACTTTCATTTCGAAGTTTAGTTTTGCGAACTTCGAAATAAAAGTTGGGGTCGGGCTTAATTACGGTAGATGAAGTTCATTTTGGTAGTGAAGTCTACTTAATAATTTCATGCAGTTCTCCAACGCTCCTAACTCTGGAATTTTCAATGGGAAATGATATTTTTAAAGAGAGATTCTTGTAGGAAATTTAATTTTAAAATGATATTGGCGATTTATCTGAAAGCTTAACTTATCAAAAAATATTTGTCATGGTTTTTGACAATGCAAAGTTTCTTTTGGTTACTAACATCTACCAGTTCTTCCCTATCCCACTTATTAATGAAAATTTTAATAACAAGAGACATAATGAAGGATTTTAGAGAAAATAATTTTTAAAACAATTTTATACCACTAATTTTTTCCGATTATTGCTTTCAGAAAGCCGATTTAATGGCTTGAATTATCAAAAATCACAAACAATTGTTTCACGATTTTTGACGATTTACTTGCAAATGGTAAGGAAAGTCTAATGAATGTAAAGTATAAATTCCCGTAATAATTCGATATCAAAATTGAGATTTCATCATGAAAGTTATTTGAGTATACTCCGCTGACCGAGTGTTCAAATTATGATGAGAGATTTTTACTAAAATCTGAATTCTTAAATGATTTTGTTCTTTACGTTTGTTCGATTTCCAGAACCATTTGCAAGCAAATCGTGTGGTTTTTGATGATTCAAACCTTTAAATCGGCTTTCAGAAAGCAACAAATCGGAAAAAATCAGTGATATAAAATCGTTTTAAAAATAATTTTCTATGAAATGCTTCATTATGTCTCATTCTATTGAAAGTTTCATTAATACATGCGCTCGGAAAAAGTGGAAGAGGTTAGTTACCAAAAAGAAATTTCATTCACTGTAGCTAAAAAGCACCAAGTTTTATATCGAAATTCTTAAAAAATCTTGGTATCAAGACTCGGTAGTCTTGAACATTCCTGAGATACAAAAATAAAAAATAAAAAGTATATTTTGAAGAAATGAACAATTCTTCATGCACTTTTTCTAATGTCAATACTCACTTTTCTTTAAACGGTTTATTTTTACGTAACATTTTGTGATATTTATATATACCAAAAAAAAAAAAAAAATTGGGACGATTTTTGTGACATAATGTGAAAAAAGCAGAATGAGTAATTTTTAAACGAGAGGACAGAATACAAGAAGGGATACATTTTTTAAAAATATTTTCTAGGGCCTAAAACAAGTAAATTCAAGTGAGCTATCAGAAATGTGTTCCCATTTTTATACAAACTAAACTCGCTAATTATAACTGCCTCCCTCCTTGTTGTACATAACCTCTAGAAGTAATGAATGAGCCGATGCCAATCGTAGTTTCACTCACCGCAAACCCTTTGCGGCTACTACAGCCATCAGCCATCAGCCAGGGAATGTTATTGATTGAGATTAATGGCCAGCCTCACTCACGTCCATTCATTAGTTCTACTGACAGCCTCAATGTCCTGTCACCTCAATAATCGATATGTTAACAATATGCGAAAATATGTATATAAGTATAATTCTAATCATACATAAGTATCACAAATAAAACAAAAACATTCCTTCTTGTTCAACAGAGAATTGAAAAAATGTAGCAGCTTAATTTCCACCATTTCCTTGGTTCCATCTAAAAACTGTGGAAAAATGGTGCGAGAATAGAAAAAAATTGAAACCCCTAAAAGGCACACATTCAGCTCAAATTTTCATCCAACTAAATTTAGAAGGGCTGTGGAGTGAAAAACCCTCAATAACCTTTGAAAAATTGACGATGTTGGGAGAAAGAAGATGAAAAATCCCCAAAAGGCACTTCTCTAACACCAACTTTATTCAGATATAAATTTTCACAAACCTCAGAAACCACGAATAATTATTCGGTGATAAAGAAATTCATCCCCGCTTTTAGAGTTTTGTTGTAATTAAAAAAGAACCCCTGTCCAATATATCGAATTTCCGCGCATATTATCTGAAGAAGATCCAAAAGTGGTAGAAGAGGAAAATATACATATCAAATAAATGAAAGTTTTGTTTAAAATATTTGTATATGATAAACAGGAAAAATACATATAAATATATCGGACATCCCCGAGTCCTGTTCGGATATAAATCAGAGCCCACGCCCAACCCAAGTACTGGGCCCGGAATGAAATCTAGAATAGGAGTCCCTCAGTCTTAAGGGAGGAAGGGTAACATAGTGCAACAATTTTTGCATTTCTTGAATATATTACTTTTCAAACAAATGCGATAAATTCACTATTTAAATAATATAATGAAAGACATCTTACAAGCTATAAATAATAAAATTATTTTACTTGAAAATATAATGTACGCGTCAGTGTAATTTTATCTACATGATGAAAACTTAACCGCTTCCAAATTTAATTAAAAAAATCTTTAGATTAATCGTTCATTAGTTTATTTTAGGTGGAGGCAGGTATGTGAATTAGGTTAAGATAATGATACTTCACCTCAACTTTATTATTGCTTTCACAACGTTTCGGGCTAACAAGTCATCCTCACCACACAACAAACCTACCTGAGGATGGCGTGTTAGGCAGAAACGTTCTTGAAAGCAATAATAAACTGGTGGTAAAGTATTGTCAGTCCATATACATAATTATTTTTTGACTTTTCGTTTGATTCAAAATTTTCATATTTACAATAAGTTAAACCTGATTTATTTTCTGTAACAATATATGTATAAAATAGAATTAAAGAAATGATCAGCGATCAATTTCTTTCATTTTCATGGGAGTATTAAGTAAGTACTATTGCCAAAAATACAAATGACATTGATAAGAACATTAAAAAGGTTACAACAAAAGAATGTATGGGACGTATAAAAAATATTAAAATTGTATGTTGAAAATTGTTAAAGTTATAACGACAGAATATAGTTTCTTCTTAACTTATTTCAACAGGATTTGTCATAGTTTTGAAAAAATTAAATACTCTCGTTACCAAAATAATTATTTTAAAACAATTTACAACTAAAATTTGTTTAATTATTGGAAGAAGATAGTTGACCGTATGAAGTAGATTGTAGGAAGACAGTCCAAATAGAGAAACTACCGATTGGCAGCGCTCTAATGATGTTTTACATTAGCAGGTCTCGTGGCCATCTTATTTTCAGGCGCCTCGGAGGATTGTGAGGAATGGAAGAGGATGCAAGGTTAGAAACTAGGGGGTTTGAGTGGTTAGGGAGGTTATAATGGAAGGAGTGATTTTTCAAAAATAATTAAGATATTGTTAATTTCTCGTTACGATTCTTTTCATTCTTTTTTTTTCATTAATCATAATCATCTTAGAAAATATTGCATTAGAATCTCAGTGGTTTTCTTTTATTTGTTAAAAAATAAATAATTACAACATTGCTTGCCCAAGGTAGGTATCGACTACTAATAGATACTACGCTAAAAGGGAACGAAGAGGATCCTAAAAAAGGATAATTGGTGATGATTGCGATAAGAGAGAAAGGCTGATGGGAGATTGTAATCCGCCAACGGTTAGCTTTTAGGCTAAAAGTGATTGTTGCCTTCGTCCGCTCTGATTGTCAATATTCTTGGCAAGATAGTATGTAAGGGCAAACAGATATCCTTAGCGAGAATTTAAAATTTACTCTCTGCAATGCACATGCTGAAGAATTTATTGCTAACAAAAAAAAAAGTATATGCTAAATAATAAAGTGTAACATAGCTGCATGGATGAAAATTCAATACCTTCATATGAGAACAAGAATGCCGAACAGTTAATTACAAAACTCTAATGATACCACTGTGCTTATGTTTATTATTTTTATATAAATAATGTTACCCATAATTGACCTAATTGAATTGTAATCAATAAGGCTTCCTTTATTCCATTTGCAGATTCATAAGCATGATATTATTAGAACAATCCGATATTACTCAAGAAGGAGTCAGGAGTTTATTACATTGTAATGAAGTACTTTTTCTAGAACAACAGTTTGACAAGGAGGTGATTTGTTCAAGATCATGCTCAACTGCTATGTTTTGCTTCTTATTAAGGTTCGATACCGATACTATCAATTGTTGTCTACACACGTTTGTTTACCGACCACCCAATATTTTTGCAAGATATTGGGAAAGTCATTATGTCATTATGATAAATAGATGAGTTGTCTAAAATAATTTACTCGGAAATATTTTAATTTTTAAATTTGTTATGAGCCCCCCAAAACCTATAATAATGTTTAATCAATGTAAGCACTCATTTTTTTCTTGGAGTGATTTTTTAAATTATTGACAACAGCTAGCAATATAAATATTTTCTTTCGAATGCGGTCGACTGTGCAGGTTTCACACATATTTATTAATTACTACTATACTTCTAATAAGATATGACATATTTCAAGGATGTCCGATTGCGTTATTGCGTACAATCTTTTTTTATCGACAAAAAACTCATATTTTTTGCTTACTTTTGAAGCAGCGTTCATTTGAAATGGTTTAAAAACTATTTTATATTAATATGTCACCCCTAATAAAATATTTAAACACTTTTCAGCTACGCCTGACTGCTTCTGTGAGCACAATTTAATTTTTTTAATTGAAAAACTCTTGGTACTTTCTTATTTTGCAATGAAAGTATTACCTGTAGAAAGTACCTTTTAAATGAATCTGAAGAAACCGTTATACCTTGAATATTAGTCATCTAAAACCATCTGAACATAAAATTGGTTTTTATCCGTCATCAATAATTTCACATTACTATTTCGGGATATATGAAAATAGTTGTGACGGAGAAGTGAGTAAATTTTTGGATATTAATATGCATAATTTTATTGATTTGAATGAAGTTAACCAATTTAACGTCACAACTTTATCTTTCTTGCATCGTTTTAACCAGAAGATTCGGTTAATCTCCATCGTACCTATTATTATTATGTAATTGATATATCATTATATATGTAATTTATAGTATCTTAATATTATTTGTATATACATCCTATTGGTCTTTATAATTAATGAGTTAATTAGAAAATATGAGGAAAAAAACTTGTCAATCTTATATTTATTCAGATCAGGAGTTTATTCATTCTTATCAGGAATTCGTCTTTACCAAGTTCTGCAGCTTTTAACACCTGTTGCCGCATATTGGTGGGAAACAGCCGTTTTTATGCAAAAACCTAAATATTGTTAAAATCTTGTGTAATTCTCATAAATTGTTTTCAATTTTGACAATATTTTCAGGTGTAAAAATATAAATCTTAATTTTTCCATAATTAAAATATTTTGTTCCTATAAATAAAATGTTATTCTGCTTCATAGTAGTTAATTTGATTACTGTTCTCACCTTCCAAAGAGGCCCCTGATGTCATACGTCAATGAAACTTACAAAAAAGTTGCTCCAATATGAATAATTTTATGATATGATCAATAAAATATTCTCATCGTCATAAAGGTCAATAAAGCTCTTTTTTTAGGTCTATAAAAAATGTGTAAAAAGTGTACTTACTAAGAAACTATTAAGAATTGAATAATTTTGACTTAATTTGGAACAATGAGACTTGATTTTTTTATAATATTATTAAGTGGTTAGGAACCCCTGTTTTACAGGCGATACTTCCTTGTACTTGACTTTACTGAAGTACATCAATGCCTACATACAAGTTGAAACCCAATCTAATATCTCCTATCTGGTACTTAACCGCTAGAAATTAGTAGTCATCCTATTCCATACTAGGCATACCAGCAAAAGATATGTGGACGTCTGTGAATAAAGGTTAACACAATTTACGAAGTACATTGGATATCATTACATGTTACTTCCAGAGGATCGGGCATATTCGGTCATTGTAAGATCATTTTAAAATCAATCATTGCTACCAAATACTAACAAATTTCTTTATTTGACAATCAATCGTTATAATCGTGATTGCTATATACATTAATAAAAATAAATTGTTAAGGCTCCAAAACAACAGCTATGGAAATCACTATAACCGATGCATCGTTAAATTCGACATCTTTATAAGCAATTTCCAGTACATTTTTTCTTAAAAGTAAAACAAACATTTTTGGGTAGTTTATAAAATATCGATAGTTACGATTCTTGTATTAGTATCTACTAAGTATACTAAGTAAAACCACTAATAATTTTTATTTCGTAATGTGGAAGACTATATTACAGAAGTTAAGAGCTACAAGTCAGCATTGTACATCCAGCATAAATGGAATTGTACCAAAAGCAAACTAATATACGAATAGTGTACACATATATACATATGACATATAATTACTTATATCATACAAATAGCATTATTTTGGACTTATTATTATTATTATGAAATAGTGTCCGGGTGGTTCAACTTTTGTTTTTAACCGATCTGTTGTCATCCTCTCCGCCGCCTGTCCCAACCATTTGATTCGTCCTGCTTTGAAAGAGGTAACGGTACCAGCTCCATCGTACAAATTTAGAATTTATATATATATATATAAGAGAACAGTTCAAAACTGATTTGAAGAATAGGGATAATCTTAGGCACTGATTAAAGATGATGCTAAGATTTTTAACATTTTTTTTTTTAATTATTTATTTAATGTAATTTACAACTGTACAAAATAATACAATAAGTAAATATGTTGTATTATTCAAACAAATTATACTTCAAACATTAATTTAAATTAGAAGATCCCGTGGCCATCTTCTTTTCAGACGCCTCGGAGGATTATCAGGGATTGTTAAGGACGAAAGATTAAGAATTAAAGGGTTAGGATGGTTAAAGAGTTTGGAGTGAAAAGACGCATATCTGTTTTGGGCCATATCTCCAACGAATGGGATGTTAAGGTCTTTGTGAATGAGTTTATTTGTAACGTAATAAGGAGCATCAAGGATTTTATGTAACATAATTTAAAACTGTAAAAACAGACTATTGAGGTGAAGTAATGTTGAGACGGTAAAGGAATTAAGAAATATAACAAACTGTTAATAAATAGACCACTAAGTGTATTGTCCCTAAAACAGAAAACGTCACCGCAGAGTCGGTATAGATTAATTCCAATTTTAAGAGGAATGCGCCTTGAAAATTCTATATATGTCCACCAATGAGCTCTTCTCTGTTATCAGCAATATCCAGGATATCCCCTAGGAAATTCCAAATTAATATAAATAAATTTCAAAATGTGTCCAGACCATAGCCTTATTTGTTGCTATTTGACATGGAAAAGAGCTTCTGACGGCCATAAACTCTTACTAATTACTGATTAAATGAATTATCAATTAGCTCATAAATATAATAAAGTTATGAATTAGGTGTTTTCAAGACTCTTTAGCAAATATATTATTAAAATCACATTATACAACAAATCATACATAATAAAAACACTGAATGAGTGCACCTGTAATTGTATATTTGTAAAATGCCCAAAGACCTTTTCCATTAATTTGTCCGAACAAAACCGAATACAAAGACTATATGTTTTACTATTCACCAAATAGTATCTATTATTATTGATCCAATCTGAATGAATTAGTAACCTTAACAAACATACCTATCTTTTAAAAAAAAATGACAATGACAAAGATAGTATTCTTCGAATCAGACCCTTTATTATGAATAACTAACATATACTCTCCATATAGAGCTTACGCTTGTAATTGTTATTTGTTCATGCAAAAGAGTACATTTATTAACATACAACAAAAAAAAAAAAAAGGAGATTATTTGTATTATTTTCTAATGTAAATAATTATTTTTATTTATTTATTTATTTTTAAATTTTTCATTTTTCTTGTTTTAATATAAAACAGAGATAGAGAGATAAAAATACACTTTCTTGGAATTTTGTGCTGCCTAACTTCATTGGGTTGCCACATGCATACTTTTTTTTTTTTTTAATATCTTTATTGAAATTTACAACTGTATATTATATAATACGTCCAGTAAATTTGATCTTAGTTAAATTGTGACAGGCGTGTAGAGAAACTACCCATTGGTAGCACTCTAATGACATTTTACATTAGCAGGTCTCGTGGCCATCTTCTTTTCAGGCGCCTCGGAGGATTGTCAGGAATGGATGAGGATACAAGATTAGAACTAGGGGGTTTGAGTGGTTGGAGAGTCTATAATGGAAGGAGTGATATCTGGTTTGGGCTAGATCGGTTACATAGGGAACATGCATACTTAATATTAGGAAAGAATTCTTTTTTAAGCCTTTTAATAGTCAGAGCATAAAACAATATAAATAAATATTTATACTACAATTTTTCCAATATTTTAATTTTAAAACTTTCTCTCTTTTTTCTATCAAATATAAAACAGAATTATAGTCAAAAGTATAAATATTGTATAAATATTTTAAATATGGTAAAGAATATACAAATTATTACTATTTTAAGGGCGGCTTACATTTCTTTTGTATTTCATTGTTTATAACTTTAGTTTAGATAATTTTTTTGTATTTTTTGAAATTTTGTTTAAAAATATTTATTTATTGCTATAACAACTGTACATTATAATACATTTAGTAAATCTGAACTAAGTTAAATTGGAGTTTTACAGGCGTGTAGAGAAACTACCCATTGGTACCACTCTAATGACAATTTACATTAGCTGGTCTCGTGGCCATCTTCTTTTCAGGCGCCTCAGAGGATTGTCAGGAATGGAAGAGGATGCATATAATGGAAGGAGTGATTTTTTAAATTTTGTAAATAATTTACCAGCAGGCCGGGTTGTGTCTTACACTATTGGTATAGGAACTATTCCCTGAGAAAAATGAATGAATCCATTAAAGCTTTTTGAATTTATATTCTACTTCTGCATAATTCCGACAAAATCATGTTTTTGGAGATAACAGTATATTCAGTATATTTGAGTCCTAATAGAACTTGTCAGGTTCAATATTTTCCAATATAGTTTTTCAAACACCAATATTTGTTCCAGATAACGAGGAGCAAAAATTTGGGAATATATTCCGGTAAATATCACGAAAATTACTGTTCCTAGGAAAATAAGCATATTAAACTACTTTAAGGTACATATAATGTGATTCAAATTTAGCCCTAATAAAACCCCGTATGTTCAATATTTTTCGAGACAGTTTTTCAAATACCAAAATGTATTTTTCAAATAAGTTGATTATTAATGAATTATCATATTGTTAGGTAAAATATCATTAATCTTAGGTTCGATATTTTAGAAACTATTTGACGTAGATTTGTCTATTATCTATAAATCTAAAGCTATTTAAATGCACCATAAAGTAGTTTATAATGAACATCTTCGTAAGAGTAGCAGTTTCCATGATATCTGCCAAAATGTATTTGTATATTGTTAATTCCTCGTTCTTTTAGTAAAAATATTGTAGTAATTTTTGTAAGAAAAACTGTATTTAGGAAAGTATCAAACGTAAGGAATCTACTAGGGCTCAATTTGAAGCTCCTTAAATATACCATAGCCAGTGACTGTTGAGAGAAAAGCGCTGGGATCTCCCGGAGTCCGGTCTTTCTGTCCTGTCTGGAAGACCTCGGTTCGGAGTTCTCCAGGCTGAATGAAACATTGTAAATAGAAATGATAATGTTTACTTTAAGTACATTTTTTTATTTATTATTATTTTTTCTCTCCCTTCTATTTCTTATTTTGTTATCATTTCATTTATATATTTGTAAGTATGGTGTGGGTTAGCTCTATTACCATTCTCTAAAAATATGACAGAATGTAATATTGCGAAATAAAAAAAAAAATTCTATTTGCATAAATACCTCATAAGCCAGTTTACAATGATAATTTTCCTAAGAATAGTAGTTTGCCGAAATAAGTTTACTAAATGATTTTTTCTCGTTTTTTGGAAAAAACAATATTGGATTTGGAAAAACTGTATCTCGGAAGTTATTGAACATAAAGAACCCAATTATGGCTTAAATTGAATCTCATTAAATGTATTATTAATTAATTTATAATGATATTTCAGCTAATAGCAATACGTTATTAGATATTGGCAGTACACCTAAGTATATACGGCGGCCATTTGAGAAAATATGTGGAATTAAGGCTACGGATCTTTTACCATCGAATTTTTTAATAAGAATCCGTTAACAGAAATTAATTTACGTAACCCATATGTTCACTTACATTAACTATACAGTCGTAAACCATCTGCTCGGGTTGTCCCTTGGGTACTAGAGACCGAATCTAGCTGATCTGAAGTGGAAAGTGGTTTAAGAATGTACCATTTGACAATTTTATTCAGTTATGGCATATATATATA
>NW_027111171.1:355705-357694 GCF_000696795.3 Halyomorpha halys | reverse complement strand
TATAGACAAAAAAAAAACCTGATTAAATTATTATTATCATATTAATTAACTAATTAGTAATTCATTTATTGTGTTAGCGAATTAATAAGAGTTATAAGTCAACAAGAATCAGGTAAAACAAATACAAACTGTATGAAATAAAAATATTTTGTGGTAATATGAAGCAAATGAATTAGCGATATATTAATTAAATTATAATTAAAAAAAACAATATACAATATTTTTGTGTGTGTTATGAAGAACAGAGGGATGGTGTTAATGATGTGTGTGAAAAGTCTAAGAGCGGTTCTGCATCTTAGAGATTAACAATAAGTTTTGAGTAATATTTTGGAGCGCGCGTTAGCAATGAGATTTTCCGATTCCCAAATCTGATAAAAGTTTTCATCCCCGTAATTATTGAATGGTTAGTTGTATTTTTACCCTTGACCTATATTTTCACATCTTGGCTAAATAACTCCATCTAATCATTCTTAGTTTTTCAATATTGATTCAATGACAATTTAGCATTCAATAAAAGTGTAAGAGCAAAATGTAAATTTTAGTAATCTATTAGTTTTATATTTCTGCAATACTTTTGAAAATGAAAAATGGTAAGATTTGGCACCGAGAATAATATTAAACATACTTTTTTAAAAACTGTTGAAATATTACGTGATCAAATTTTCAACCGAAAGACTCATTTGGAAAATTAGTACGGAAAAGTAATGCCATGGTAAATAATATAGAAATATTTGTTCTGAAACGAGCGAAAAAAAACTCAAACATATATACATAAACAAAACTTTTTAAGGCAGCACTGTTACAATTGGTTGCAATATATACCTCTATTAAGGGTACCCACTCATGGCTACAGTAACACACACTCATATCTATTACCTAGTTTAGAATGTTGGATTTCAATTTTCACCTTGGTCATTTAAGCTTATTCTAGAATTTCAGAAACACTTCTACTAATAAAAATTTAATCGCCACCTAGTGTTGATATATTTATTTATAATTTATAAGAATGGTACATATTTTGGCCATTTTTATATTTTCTATCTGCTTAAGCATTGAGCAGATAGAAAATATTAATATGGCCAAAATATGTATTGTTCTTATAAAGTATAAATAAATATACCAACACACTAGGTGGCAATTAAGTTTTTATTAGTAGCTCTTAGAAATCGAAACTGGTTAGGACCATAAAATCTAACTTGCTATTCGTAATTATTTGGATAGGAAACATCATCGAAATCGAGGTAAGTGGCTTCACTGTCCGTTGTATTATTTTTAACTTTTCCCGGTGACCCTAAGGAAGAAGATGGCAGGGGTTGGAAAGGGGATAGGTTGTGTAAGCCGGCGAGTAGGGGGGAGTTTGGTATATAGTACTCGTCGGAGGGTGCAGTCAGCATCAGTCAGCCACCAGCTCAAGGATGAGGAGTCTTCTGGTGAGTGCTCATCCAGTGTAATCTATTTCGGCTCATTGAGTGGATACGTTGTAATTACAATAGTCAGTGTCTCACAGTGTGTCCGCTACATCCTATCTTCGCGGCTCAGCTCAAATTTCGGTTCTACTATTTTTTTTTTTAATTTCCTTTAGTGATCTGTGCAAAGCAGTGTATTCAAAAAGTGATCCCCTTTAGGGTGAATTACGAATCTGCTTATTATTACTTAATATATCTTTCATTTTATTTCAAAAAATTAGAATCTCCTTCCATCGATTTTTATTGAGAAATATTTTAAAATTTAATTTTATCTAATAATGTTTCACATTTAAAAAATATATATATAAAATATCACTCATAATTTTTTTTTCAAATTTTTATTATTTCAATCTTATTAATTTTAATAATATTCACATTTATTGATTATTAAATAACAATATTAAAGTATTGCATTATCACAGACAATGTTTCTACCTAAAATATATGTCAACAAATTATAATTCTTTATTGATGTATAGATTAAGCATCTACAATGTTTAAATCATGTAATATTGTTATGTAC